>NW_027280649.1:0-70209 GCF_046629955.1 Centroberyx affinis | reverse complement strand
TTTATCTTCAGTAGACTCGACTACTGTAACAGTGTCTTTACAGGTCTCCCTAAAAAATCGGTCAGACCAAAGACCAGGAAAGTGGATCACATCACTCCAGTTCTGAGGTCTTTACACTGGCTTCCTGTCTGTCAAAGAATTGATTTCAAAATACTACTGTTGGTTTATAAAGCACTGAATGGTTTAGGGCCAAAATACATTTCTGATCTTCTGCTACGTTGTGAACCGTCCAGACCTCTCAGGTGGTCTGGGACCTCTCAGGTGGTCTGGGGTCAGGTCTGCTTTCTGTCCCCAGAGTCAAAACTAAACATGGAGAAGTAGCGTTCAGTTTTTATGCTCCACATATCTGGAACAAACTCCCAGAGAACTGCAGGTCTGCTGCAACTCTCAGTTCTTTAAAATCAAGGCTGAAGACTTTTCTGTTTGCCGCTGCCTTTGATTAAATCACATAACTATTCATCTGTCACACTGCACTGTAACCTTTATTCTTGTATTTTACACCTGTCCTATTCTATTTTAGCCTATGTTTTTGTTTTTATTCTCTTAGCTCTTTAATGAACTTTATTTTTCTTGGTCTTTTATATTAATTTTATCCTTTTCATTTTGTCTCGATGCTTTTAATGTTTTATGTAAAGCACTTTGAATTGCCTTGTTGCTGAAATGTTCTATATAAATAAACTGGCCTTGCCTTGATCTTTTGTCTCTCTCTCCCTCTACTTCTCTGTCTCTCTCTCTCTCTGCATCTCTCTTTCTGATTTTCGGCTTCACTCTATCTCTAAGTTTTCTCCCTCTTTCTCTCTCTCCCTCTCTCTTTCCTTCCTCTCATCATCTCCATCTTCCTTTCTCCTGCTCTCTCTTTGTATTTCAAGACAAAAATGTTCCTCCTCTCATTTTCTCTTTGTCATTCTCTCTAAATTTCTCTTTCTCTCTTTCCCTCACTCTCTCTTTCTCTCTCTTCCTGTCTCTCTCCATCTCCCATCCAGTTCAGTTCCTTTATTATCGCTTTATTCTTCACTTCATAACTCTGCCAAAGTCGTAAAAACTGAAAATAAATCATCTGGTTTCTGTCTGTTTTCACAGAGAATCTCAAAGCAGGAGATCTGATCTATTCTCACATCTGCTCCTTGGTGATTTTCCTTATTCTATATCAAAAAGAAAACTGTTCACAGACCTTCCCTACTTCTTTATTACTTTTATACCACATCGCTATGAATTTTACAAGTAGACAGATGAGATGAAGCTCTCACCCTGTTGACCTCCATCTCTGGAAATTCACTATTTCTCTGAATGCCTTTTGTACAGTGAATCTGACAGTTCAATGATACTTGCTTTGGACTAAAAAAGGTTCTGTCTGGTTCATTTCCTTACATTACCAGTCATGTGTTGGTCGGTGTGTGACTTTCATATTGTCAGGCTGAGGGAAGACTGGCTGCCAACAGCAAGGTTGGGTCACATTGCTTTGGTTTGTGTGTGTGTGTGTGTGTGTGTGTGTGTGTGTGTGTGTGTGTGTGAATTGAATTGAAATTTATTGACAATATAAAAAAATATATGGCATATATACATAAATAATATATACACAGCCTCACCAGGAGGTATCATATCTTTGTACAGTATTTGTCAAAAGGATAAAACACAATAAAGCCCAAGAGCTTTTTTCCATTGTGGTCCTTTGTGTGTGTGTGTGTGTGTGTGTGTGTGTGTGTGTGTGTGTGTGTGTGTGTGTGAATTGAATTGAAATTTATTGACAATATAAAAAAATATATGGCATATATACATAAATAATATATGCACAACCTCACCAGGAGGCATCATATCTTTGTACAGTATTTGTCAAAAGGATAAAACACAATAAAGCCCAAGAGCTTTTTTCCATTGTGGTCCTTTGTGTGTGTGTGTGTGTGTGTGTGTGTGTGTGTGTGTGTGTGTGTGCACCATGGAAACCGCCATATCACTCGACCAGCTCAGCGGCCTGGAGGTCGGGTCACACCAGACAGATTGAAAGGTGAGTCCATTATCAATTTTCATATTGGTTTCTGGTTTCAGAAGGATCGATCTGGTGACCTTTCCATTGCAGGGCGGCTTTTCTGACCGTTACACCGGCTGTCGCGCTCACATGCCTGCAATTGGTTGCCATGTCAACTGTTAGCCAGGGAACCAATCAGCAAGCTGTCTTGCTTCCTCCTATTTTTCATTCATATCTCTGCTGTACCAGAGTTGTGACCAAGTCCCAAGTCAGTCTCAAGTTATGAGGCACAAGTCTCAAATCAAGTCCCAAGTCTAAATGTAGATCACCAAGTCAAGTCCAAGTCATTAATGTCAAGTCTCAAGTCTAAATGTAGAACAGCAAGTCAAGTCAGAACAAATCAAGAGTCCAGTATCAATTTAATACCTTAAAGAAAACTAAATATCTAGGACTTTTCAATGCAATATGGTTTTAATAGGATAAAAACTTGGTAAGAGCATCATGAGTTTGATTTCTATAATCAGTTTCAACTTCAATAAATTCAATCATTCCATACAAATTCAGAAAACAGAATTTAAATTCAGTCGTCTGCTGGAACAAATCTCATCACTTTCAATCTAAGTCATTTACACAAACACAAGATCTCAAGTCAAGACTTTAGAAACCTTTTCAAGTCATCAGAGTACAAGTCAGAGTCAAGTCCCAAGTCACCAGAACCCAAGTCAAGTCAAGGCTCAAGTCTTCTCTTCATGCATCAAGTCTCAAGCAATTAAAACTGTGACTCGAGTCCAAGTCATGTGACTCGTGTCCCCACCTGTTGCACTGACATCATACCCATAATCACAGTGAAGCCAGCTGGCATCTTGGTCATGACGGCTGTGATGAATTTGCTCCCAGAGCCGGTTCAGCTCACACAAGTCTTCCTCCCAGTCAGTCTGGTTCAGCTCGTTCTGACTGGATGAACCTGTTTCTGGTGCAGCTGATAAAGATTATTTTCACGGCTTGAGGCTTTAATTCAAGACTTTGTTTTTCCCAAATGAGAAATTTGGGGCATAACGAGGCATGAAACTCAGACCTGCGTGTCCAAATTTAACATTTTGGCCCAGGGCTTGTGAACTAAAATAAAATTACCAGCCGAGAATATTTTTTTCCAGAGTCAAATAAAACATTCAGTGCCGAGACAAGAACAGATTTGAAGTTTGAGCTGTGACTCATACCAGACTCTTCCTGTACCACTCCTGAAGTTTTCTGACTCGCCGTGTTTCCCAAAAAAATTTTCCATAAAGTGTTCGGCTAATAATCCAAACATGAAATGAGGCCGGTGCACAGATAAAAAAAAAGGCCTGGTTTAGTCGCGAAATGTTGAAAAATAATATAAAAATATAAATCTTACACAGTAAATATTTGATCATATAAAAATGGGCAAATACAGTAAATTAGAGACTGTTCCAAGCTATCATTTTAAACGGTGACAATGGTACTGATTAATACCAAAGTTACAGATCAATTAAACAATTTTAAATACTTAGAGTGGAAAAAGCACAATTTTGATCATTACCTTCAATATGCAAAATAAACATAGTGTACAGCATGGCGCTTAACTGTGATATCAGATGATTTGTACACACACACACACACACACACACACACACACACACACAGGCTATGTTCAGACTGCCAGCCCATATCTGACTTTGGGCATATTGGAGTCAAATTGTTGCAAATCAGATTTAAGTCACATCTGTATGTGCTCTGGACGCTTTTCAAACTGCATCAGAGAAACAGATTTTTAACGTGAAACCGCTTTATTCAGTGTTTTTACCGGTTTTAATCACCGGGTCTGTTTGTTTTGGAGAGGAAGGAGACCTCTGCGGATAATTCGGCTCCCGGTAAAAAACCTCCTGAGCGATGAACACTGAAGGAATCCTAACCTAAAAATAAGACGGCAATGGTGGTTGTTTAACAATGAAGACAACAACTCCCATGATCCCACGCTACTTCATCAAAAGTCAGTATTGGGGTTCAAGTCAATGTGCCTCAGGAGACAGATCATGTGGAGGGAGGAGTCCAAGTTAAAAAAAAACAGTGTTCAAAGCAGCAAGTATCAGATCAACCAAGCCCTAAAAGATCTGGCTATGGATGATGATGATGATGATGAGGAAGTAGATGAGGAAGATGACTAAAGGCTGAAGAAAACTGAAAAGAAAGACAGATGCTTTTTTGAAAAATGCTTTATTTTTCATTTTATTGTATTTTTATGTTTATACAGTAGGCCATCTTGCTGTGAAATGTAAATGCAATGCAGTTTGTTACCATCTTTACTTTAAATAATAAAAATAATAATAAAAATGTGTGATGGACAACTTTAGCGCTTTAGCGAAAAACGTGCCGTCAGTTACCGTGCGTACACTTGACTTACTTTGACTTAAGCCCTTTGCTCCTCTAGGGCAGTGGTTCTCAAAGTGGGGTCCAGGGACCCCCAGGGGGTCCTTGAGGGGGTTCCAGGGGGTCCCCAGCAAAAAGAGGAATAATTTATTTTCACTATAATTCCATCCATAAGTAACACAATGACAGAATGTATGACTATTTTGGTCATGGGTTTCACACACTTCTGTAATAAAACATCTAAAAGCAAAAATCTTATCAAATGGGGGTCCGTGGTCTAATTTGTGTCAGTTTAGGGGTCCTTGACGTGAAAAAGTTTGAGAACCACTGCTCTAGGGAGCATAGGCCATTGACAAATGTTCTCCACTTCACTCGGTTGTTGGCGGTTCTTTCGGGATCGCCCCAGTCGAGCCTCCTCCTCTGCCTGGACACCTCTTCTCCAGCTGTTCCTGGGGCGACCTCTGTTCCTTGTTCCTTGGTGGTTCCATTCCAGGGCTTGTCGGGTGATGTGTGTGGCAGGTTTGTCCCATCCAACTCCACTTTCTCCTTCGAATTTGTAAGTCAATGGGATCCTGGCTTGTTCTTTTCCACTGGTCCACATTGCTCACTCTGTCTCTCCACCAGATGTCTATTATTCTCCTGAGGCAGGTGTTAATGGATGTTTGCAGCCTGTTTGTTGTGTGTTTTGTTGTTCTCCATGTCTCTGCTCCATACAGCATCACCAGCTTCACGTTGGAGTTAAAGATGCGTATTTCGGTGTTGATTGAGATGTGTTTCGAGCTCCAGATCTTCCTGAGCCGTACATACACACACCTACATCATTACCACGGCAACCGATGCAGATAGCTTAACGCTGCCTGAACACACAAAATCCAACCTGATCACTTAATTAACAGCAAATAACAACAAATGACAGAGAGGACGGTCAGTCTTAAAGATTGGATATGAGAAACAATTCAGATTTGCCTGCAGTGTGAACAAAGCCACGGACGACACACACACACACACACACACACACACACACACACACACACACACACACAAGCACAGCATCTTGTTTCCCTGCAGTGTGAAGTGTGCTTGTTGAAGGAAAACAACAGACTGAAATTCAAAATGGCAAAGTAATCTGTTGGATGATCCCATTCACTCTGTACAGACAATAATTAACTGCTATTCTTCTATTCTGTTGTGAAAAGGAGGCGGAAATACAATGATTCATTTACATTTAGAGAGGGGGGGGAGGGAGCGAGAGAGGGAGAGGGAGAGAGAGAGAGGGAGGGAGAGAGAGAGAGAGAGAGTACTCAAACACACACACTCATACAATGAGATGTGTGATTTAAAACCAACAGTGGCATCAACACACACACACACACACACACACACACAGTCAGAACACAAACACATGTACAATGCAATACAACTTTATTGTTTGACCAAGGTTGAACATTTTTTAATCATAAATAAACACACACACCTACACACACACACACACACACATTGAGCAGCTTTAAGATCTGCTTGAATTTAATGAAACTGCCTCGTGTTTTTTGTCCCGGTTATGAAAATGTATTTGAAACACTTCATTCTCAGACTCCATCTACTTCAAAGACAAAACAGTATTGCTAGAGGCAGTGTGTGTGTGTGTGTGTGTGTGTGTGTGTGTGTGTGTGTGTGTGTGTGTGTGTGTGTGTGTGTTCGGTTCTGTGAGTTGATGACAACATGGAGACAAAGCCTCAAGCAAGACACTTCAAAAAATGTTAAAATGTGTGTGTGTGTGTGTGTGTGTGTGTTACAGTATGAGCAACTGAAGCACACAAGGGTTGGGAATTATCATACATAATGAAATGGACAGGCACACACACACACACACACACACACACACACACACACACACACACACACACACACTTTGCATTGTTTGTATGCATTGACGAAACATTTTAAATTCAGCTCTAAATAAAACGAAACCTTCGGGAAAAACATGTTTGTGATGAAACATACACATGGAATGCAGTGTGTGTGTGTGTGTGTGTGTGTGTGTGTGTGTGTGTGTGAAGTAAAGCACAGTTGAGCTCTGTCCATCATAATTCCAAGGGGGCGCAGCCTGAAATGAGGCCGGTTGGTGTGAAGGCGACGGGAAGCGATGCTGAACCGTCGTTAGGGAGCGCGAGACGTTGCGGTTGTCATGGCAACCGAAACACGTCGGTCCCCCTCCGCCTCTGACCCTCTGTCTCTTCGGCAGGAAAATGACACTACTCCGCTTAAATAGCAGCACTTCTAAGGTAATGAGATTTCTCCCATCGCTGCACTGAACCTGACCTGCCAGACGTGTTTCAGACTCTGAGGTTTCTTCACAGCGCCGGGCAGCGACAGGCTCTGTTTTATATCTTGTTTTGGTTGAAGCTTCTGTCTTTTTTTTAGTTTTTTTTTTATATTTGCGCAATAAAGACAGAAGCTCTTCTCATTGCTCCTGGAAACTCAATCCCAAGCATCAGGCAGTGCACTGGGTCGTTAAGCCTTCGTGTTCAACATAAACTACGAAATTTAGGTTTCATCTTTGACCAATCCCTGTCTTTTGATAAGCAGCCCACTGAGCAATTTTTACGTTGATTAGATGTTTAAAACACGTCTAAATGGCCCATAGCTGTCTAGGCTAAATGAAGTTTAAATGGGGTTGAAAAGTGTAAGTTTATTAGATGTCTATACATAGACAATATTATCCTGGACTATATGAGAGCTACGCATAGACGCAATGTTGAAATTACTTCTTGAACTTGAAGTATATATAAAACAAAGCTGATAACATGATTTTCAGTTTTTGGTACATTTTAAACAATTTAAAAATGACAGGCGCTCTTGGGCGCTATGGGGTCTAGAGGGTTAATGTGCCTAAATATGCGCATATGAGTGTGTTGGTGCGTATGTCTGTGTGGTAGTGTGTAAGGAGTCTCGAGAGGGAGTTAGGTGGGGTTGAAGTTGGTTTAGGCCAGTGGTTCTCAACGTGGGGTCCGGGGACCACGAGGGGTCCTTGAGGGGGGTTCCAGGGGATCCCCAGCAAATTGATCAATTACTAAACGTCATCATTATTTCATTTACAAGAAGTTAACACAATTAAAGAATGTAGAAGAATGACTGTTTTGAGTTTCACAGTTATCTCTTTACCTGCAATACAGACAGTCACCCACAGGAACTGAATATTTCAGTCCCAACACTAAACTGCATGTATTTCCATGTTGGTGATGCCATATATCAGGAAGTCTGAGAAATCAGGGTCCATCGCCAAACTTGCAGTTCTTTAGGACCTGAAAGCTGATGTGAACCGTGTCTTCGTCTTGGGAGCTCGTATCGTCTTTATCCTTCATCCGTCTCACATTTACCAAGCTGCTGAATCCCGACAATGGATGAACAGCAACTGGCCACAGTTCTTGTTTATACATTTAAATGTGCAGATGGAAAGAAGAAGAAGAAGGAGACTACGGTTTGGGTGCGTAGACATGTCGTTTTCACTCCATTGAAAATTTGTCTGGGACGGCTAAATCTGCTGTGATATCATTTGGTGCGAGGCCTCCGGGGTTCCATTCAGTGGTTAAAGGTCCATATTCTACTTTCCAGTGTTTTATTTTGTGTCTTTCTGTCCATTCAAAGCTGTGTGTGTGGTGTCATGAACCAAAAACACTCTCAATCCATTTTTACACGTTAATTTTCCAGCATCTCTCTGAGCCTTACCAAGAACAGGCCGTTTCTGTCTCCGTGTCTTTAAGGCTCATTAATATTAACGACCCCTCCGTTCCGATTGGCTAACCGTTTCCAGAGTGAAACGTGAGACGCCGCGGCCCGGCGGCTACAGGTAGGGAAAACTCTCCGGTAATAAACGATGACAACCGCTCAACCGCTTTGAAAAAAACACTTTGTTAGTCTATTATTTCTTACAAAAATGATAATGAGCGAACCTTTGTGACGCCACAAAGTTACAGAAGTCCAAACGGCTCGTTTAGAGGCTCGCTGCACTAATATGGATTGTGTGGATTTAGTTGCCGACTGTGCGTTTTAATACTTTCACCATGTTTAGATAGACCATCCAACTCCTTTATCATCACAGAGGTAAGGGGAGTCCTGCTTTACACCATATGGGAACTTTAATGTTTCACTTCCACCTTCTCTATAAATTGATGCATCCTCAACACCTGAAAGGCACTTTAAAAAAACATATCCCCTCAGTGAAATACATCATGATGTTATACTAACAAACAAGACAGGGCCGGACTCAGAAGCAGAGCCAGACGTTACCTCACCGCCAGACTCCACTTTTTTCTTTTTTTTTTTATCTGTTCTTTAAACTGCAGGAGGAGTAAATGGAGAGGACCGCTCTCTGCTTCTCATCAAAATAACATGATTCCCTTTTAACACTGCTGTGACTCAGGCTGCAGTCCACTCCTTAACCTTGTTGGCAAAAAGAAAGGTTTATAAATCATTTACATAACACACATATACACACACACACACACACACACACACACACACACACACACACAAGTAGCTCTACATGCTCTGCTATGAATGAAGATTTTCAATAAGGTGAGATTAAAAAAAATTAAGGTTTTATAAAAAATCTCACTGTCACTCTTATTACAGGCATTGCATTTTAATTCATTGAGTTTTACTGCTTTTATTATTTAATTGTATTACTTTTTAGATTGTTTGTTGGTTTTACAAATTGTTTGTTAGTTTTATGAGTTTTTATGTAATTCAGGCCTCTTGCAAATGAAATATTGATGTCATGGGGGTTTTATTTTAAAGGTTGTAAAAGCAAAAGGACCAAAAACCGAAATGGAAATGGATACCAGGAATTAAATTAGGACAAAACACAACAAAGGAGCAAATAATATGATAACAAAATGCAGAAGTGACAAGTAAGGGAAACGGAAATTCACCACATTGAGCTGAAAGTAGTAGATCCTAGTTGTTGATCCTAGTTTTGAGTCTTTGGCCTTTGTGCGATCATCTGTCTCAACAACAGACAGATAAAAATGTGAGAATGTCGTTATGAGGACAAAGAGAAAGATGAGAAGTTTACGCTGCCGTTATCGTCACATCTCAGTCCGGTCAAACAGATCAGAGTCACGCAGCCAAACAGTAAACAGGAGCGAAGCAGAATGTCGCTGCAAAGAATGACAAGCCGAGCACCTGATTTTATCCTCCACCGACACTGATGAAGCTCACTTACTGCTGACTGGTGTTCAGACCGCTATAAAGACAACAGGGAAATATGAATCTGTATCTATATGTGTGACTTCTGGTCCCAGAAAGCCTGGCCCATCCCCTGTCTTAGGTTTCTTCCGATAAGAAGTTTCGGTGCATAACAAAATCCAGTTCCTACCGGACACTCGAGGCAGAACCTTTGTTTATCTCAAACTGGTGGAGAATGGAAAATTACTGAAGGCAGAGGCAGCATTCAAACTGAGGAATGAGATTGTGCTTAATACATAATGAATAGAATGGTATATAATGGTATAATTTCTACTACACACTCTCTACCATTCAGGAACCTGCTGATATTTACTAGTCAGATTATGCTTCAGTAAAGCAGAGATATTACACATTTAACCTTTTACTTCAGAATAACACCCAGTCGACATAAAACCTCACTCTATGGCCCAATGATTTTGCCGAAGTGAAGAATTTTGTATTATGTTAATTCGATTGTTTCAAAACATCAAGAAATCAAGAATCATGGTTTCAATTATTTCTGGAGTCATTTTATCATGAAACTGACAAATCCAGTTTCTTGCAACCATCAAAAATCAAGTGCTGTACAGAGACATTTCCGCATAAACTAACTTCCACTTCCACTGATGTACGGTAAAACCTCTTGCCCGTCTCCTCATTTTTTGCAGCGCAGGTGAAGAATTCGGTGAATGTGACTCGCCGGAGAATCTCTTCATCATTTTCTGGCGCTCTGAGCGATCCGCAGACAGGAGCTGAAACACTTCCGTCATGCGAACAGCAAAACATTTCCATTTAAGTACTCATGTGAAAACTGTCTGTGGGCCTCAGCGTTATAGCTGTCATTACAAACTGCTTTTAGGTTTCTTTGTAGTCAGTCAGCATTCTCGCATTATGAATCATCATCTTGGCTATAATATTCCCTCTAGCCTCATTTGCCAAAAGAAAGATAATCATACACATTCTTAGACCTGGACACCTGACCTATTGCCTTTCTGTTATCAGTGGTGGAAGAAGTACTCTGATCATTTACTTAAGTAAAAGTACCAATACAGCAATGTAAAAATACTCCATTACAAGTAAAAGTCCTGCATGAAAAATCCTACTTAAGTAAAAGTACATAAGTATTAGCAGCAAAATGTAGTTTAGTTTAAAGTATTAAAGTAAAAGTAGTGGTTTGGTCCCTCTGACTGATATTTTATTATATATGACATCATTAGGTTATTAATACTGAAGCATCAGTGTGTAAGCAGCATGTTACTGTTGTAGCTGCTGGAGGTGGAGCTAGTTTGAACTACTTTATATACAGTTAGCTAGTTTAGTCCAGTGGTTCCCAACCTAGGGGTCGGGCCCCTCCAAAGGGTCACCAGATAAATCTGAGGGGTTGTGAGATGATTAATGGGAGAGGAAAGAAGAAAAAACAAAGTTCTGATACACAAATCTGTTTTCAGTTTTTGGACTTTTTCTCTAATCTTTAATTTTTGCTGAAATATTGGATCATTTGAACATTTATTGAAATGAAACCATGTGAGGTTTAGAGGGAAAAATCACGATTTGGTGGAGCTGTTAACAACTCATAGACATCTGAAATGTGACCCGACTACACACTGCTTTTTGTAAGACGACAAAAGCCAAAAAGGTTGGAAACCACTGGTTTCATCTTTAACAATGTGTTGTATTTTAAAAGCTTGTTATATTATCCATTGTGTCAAATCTCCATCTGAAAAGTAACTAAAGCTGTCAAATAAATGTAGTGGAGTGGAAAGTACAATATTTCCCTCTGAAATGTAGTGGAGTGGAAGTATAAAGTACCTCAAAATTGTACTTAAGTACAGTACTTGAGTAAATGTACTTAGTTACTTTCCACCACTGTCTGTTATAAATGAGAATTTCCTCTAACAAGACCTTGGCCTAGATAGATATGAAGGGGATCATCTAGAATTTTACACTTGCAAAGTTTAGGATTGTTCACTGCTTAGTTTAACTCTGTTTAGCTCATTTATTTACACAGGGATAAAGCCTAGATGTGAAGTGATAAAATAGAAAGAGGAAAAAATGGAAAAGAAGTGCAGGCGAGGTCTTGCTTTCTCACCTCAAATCAAACAAAAAGAAACAAGCTAACAAAAAAAAAATCAAGATGAAAAGAAAAATCAGTAGAAGACATTTGATTTGGATGAAAGAAATCAAACGACAGAAAAACATAAAGGAAAACGCTCTAACAAAATGCATCAATTATATGTTTTTATAATTTATTTAAATGTTTATCCAAAAAAGTGTTTTCATTTAGAGCCAAGAATCAAAGACGTGCAGACAAACAACACATGAAAGGTAAGATTTGCTCCAGGCGTTTAAACAGAAACAGCAACAGCAGATCAGCAGCATCAGGACCCAACACTATAAAACCTACAACAGACAAACAAAAAGAAGAGATAGTTATTAAGAAAAACAAGTTTACAGGAAAAGGTTTGTGTGTTGCTGTGTTTGCAGCTCAGCCTGTTCAAACAGATATGATTAACAAGCCGAGGCTGCAAACAGAACCGAGACAAAGCAGTTCCCTGGCTCCGACTTTTACTGCTTCTCCTCTTGTTCACGATAACAGGGGAACACCTCGAGATAAAAAGAAAAGAAAATACATTGTGTAGCGTATTCTCCACGCAAATCCTGAAAAAAGTACACATTTCATATGTGTATGTATGTATTTCATATGTATCAGATTTTGGCCCTGGTGCGCCTGCTTTGCACAACAGACGGAGACATGAGACAGTTATTACACAGAGAAAGCAGTTTGTTCTGTGAGTTTACTCACTACACCATGTTTTATCTTTTACAGCTCGGCCTGTTCAAACACAGTTTGACTTACTAGTTACAGGGCAGAGGTTAGTGCTTTTAACATAACAGGACATAACATTTGCCTGTTGAGCACTTATCCAAAGTAGCTTACAGCAACATGAGCACATACTGTTCATTTTCAGCCTGGGTGGGAGTTAGAGGCATACTGAGCAGGAATTTCCCCCTTGAAACAGCATAAACTCATCCAAAGATTATCCTACTTAATCATGACTTCTGGCCATTTGGTAGTGTGTGACAGTGTGTGTGTGTGTGTGCGCAGAGTAGGGCTGGGCAATAATTCAATATTATCGTTTATCATCTTTCAGTGGAATCATATCATGATGATATGAAGATATTTTAATATCGTGACACACATTTCTGCTGTCTAAATTGATGATGACAAGCAAATTTTACTTAAAAACTCTGATAAAATGAGGTATGGTAGGAATATTATTTGAAAATTTCAGTTTTGTTTGACATCACACCTCACATTACCATTCGGTTCAATGAGATGAACATTCATTTGATTATTTAACGTGATTTTGCATACATGAACCATATAGTGATATATATTGATATCGAGAAAAATCCTTATGATTATCATGATATTGATTTCAACCATATCGCCCAGCCCTAGTGCGGAGAGCCTGCTGCCGTCTTGCCTGGATCTTCTTATTTCTAAATGTTCGGGACGTTTCTGGGCGTCGACCTTTTGGCAGCAGGTGAGTCCTGCAACCAAAACCTCTGCTGAGTCCGTTTATATCTGAAAGCCTCGCTGGCTACTTTGTGTTTTGGAGCGGTCGCTGTTTGAATTTTGCAGACATCAGAAACCAGAGATCCTGTTACGTGTCGTCAGTAAACTGTTCACCAACCGGCCGGTCTGTGATGATTTGTACCAAAGGAAACCAAAGATCCCCACTTCTGTATATACTGACTGCAGGAGCCAATATGAGAACAGGCATATTATAAAATATGCTGATGACTGAATGAGGGATCATGGGAAGGTTTTAGATGATTTTACTGACTGCTGCACAGACTCTTATCTGCAGATCAATGTAAGAAAAATCAAGGACATGGTGATCGATTTTAGGAAACACCTGCCCACTCCACCCAGACAGTGACATGGTCAGCACCTATAAATACCTGGACTCAATTACTGATGATACGCTACAATGGGAGGACAATATTAATGCCATCCAACAGAGATTGTTTTTACTGAGGAAGCTGAACTCTTTTTAACATGGACAAAACTGTCATGACTCTGTTTTTTATGTCTTTTATTGAATCAATTTTAACTTTTGTCCTGATCTGCTGGTTTGGGAATCTTATGGTTAAGAGTAAGGCAAAGCTCCAGAGAGTGGTAAAGACCTGCTCCAGGATCACAGGGGTGTGATCCCAGCTCAGCCTCTCTGCTCTTTACAACAAGCTCCTGGTCAGAAAGGCCACCTCCATGCTGGCCGACCCCTCCCACCCTCTGCACCAGGGGCTCCACAGGGGACCACCAGGGGACCCTGTACCCTGGGGTACAGGGTCCCCAGGCTCAGGAGCTCCGGATCTCAAGGTAAAGTTTCCCTCTGGTTTGACACAGTGTGGGTATGACCGCATTATTTGTCACTGTTAACATTATTTCTTTATCCATAAGTTAAGCCCATTGGTACATCTCTACATGTTTGTTAATTCTATCACGTATTGAGTTGACCGGTAATTTCCCTGTGTATTGTGAACACACATAACTATCCCGGGTCTGTTTGTGTTTAGCGTTATATTTTGCTGAGATTTCCAAATTCCATATTTTTGGTTTAACACAATAATGACAGACAAACAGTGTTGCTATTTAATTTACCTTTATTGTTGTTTTGGTTACAGGATTTTCAGAATTGTATAGTTAAGTTTTCTTTGTTCACAAACTCTTACCTGCCGCGGGAAACGACTGTTTGGGAGGGGGCCGCCCTGCAGTTGCGTCTATTATGTGGTCGATGACGTCAGCGATGATGTCATGGCCTATTCCATGTCGGAGGGGGGTTCTTACTTTGCTAATGTGTGTTATTCTTTTTCTGTGTCAGGCAGTGCAGATGCCAGTGCACATGCTGTTATTTTGATTTGGTATGAGTTGAGTTATCCTCTGTTCTGTAAATCTTCAGTTTTTTGAATTTTTGTTTTCTTTTTTTGTGTTGCCCTTTGGTTGCACTGTAAATAAATGTCCACCTGTGGGACCTTCAAATCGCCTTCTGAGTCAGCCTCCTACTTCACTAAAGGCCCTCAGGCGACAGCTATCCCACACACAGACTGAACATCCCTGCTTGCACCTGGTAACTCTTTACACTTTATTTGTACTTGATGTTTGGGTGGGAGTATGTTGGGTTGGGGCAGGTCTGGGTATATCTTTATTTGTGTTTCAACGTCTCATTGTGTACAGTAAGTGTTTCATATAAGTTTTTGTGCTGCACCTGAATTGCCCTTCGGGAAACAATAAAGATTTATTGAATTGAATTAAATTGAATTGAAGAGGCTAGAGAGGAAAAGATCTGACGTTGGTGAGTCCAGGGCCACGTTCAAACCTTGCACCGTTTTGCTTTCGGTGCAAAACGTTTGCTCCCAATGGTGCTGAGGTATGTTTGAGTGATTCTGCATTTTCATTGGCTATGTACAAACAGCTGTCACACGGATGCACAACTGGCTCAGAGAATTCTTTGGTAACACTTTACAATAAGGCTCGCTAAGTTAAGGGTTAGTTAATGCTAACCCTTAATTACCAGTTAACTAATGTGTAATTTACTAATGGTGTTCATGTTAACTAAGGTATTCATTTATACATTATTTAATAGTTTATAAAGATGACTATTAAATAATGTATAAATGAATACCTTAGTTAACATGAACTCCATTAGTAAATGATTACCTGACACATTAGTTAACTGTTAATGACCCTTATTGTAAAGTGTTACCACTTCGGGTTTGCTACCTGTTGGGGTGATTTAACGCACACCAGCTTTCTCTGGATGGAGCACTGCTGTTTGGATTTCACCCTTATAATTTGATTTGTCACTTCCAGTGGGTGGAGAAGTTTCCCTGTCAGTGTCCACACCTGATACCACAGTTTAATTTGAGCAAACAGGACAAATCCACAGTGTCTCAATATGTGAGGATGGAGCGCTCCTCCTCTGCTGCAGCTCCACTTTGTCATTTAGTGTATTTTTACCTAAAATGCAGAGTGCAGCTTCACTGTATTAGTCTCTTGTCAGTATTTTAAGAAAATGGATTCCAGCCTCAGCTAAAGCATCGACCTCACAGTCAGTGAACGGAGGAGGGAAACGGAGAGAGAGAAAGAGAAAGGCCGATACAGATAGATGACAACAATTTTCTGCTTTGTTATCTTTATGGGAAATCATTGTATCCACTGGTGCAAAAGATAGTTACTACAAAGACGAGGAAGACAAAGAGAAAGAGTAGCATGGTTCAGTTTTATTGATACCTGAACGGCTTTGCTTGCTCAGATGTGAGTTACAAGGAAACGCTTTGTGTCTAAATAAAGATAGCTCAAGCAAGGAATGATCATGGTTTTATGTCTTTTACAACACTGTTTACAACATAGAGAGAGAGAGAGAGAGAGAGAGAGAGAAAGAGAGAGGGAGAGGGAGAGAAAAGTCGGGTAACAAAAATGTCTCAGGTTCGAACCCAGCAACACACTGAACACCTACCTGCTCACTATTTATCAGTCTCTCTGGATAAACGCTTCAGCTGAAAGACTGTGGTGCAAAATGTTAAGGGCAAGAAAAGTCAAACCACAGATAGAGAGCTGTATTATTCATCTTTGCACTCAATCTTTCCTGAGCCGGCTGCGGTTAGGATCCACCAGATTGAATATGAGGTTTTTCAACAGCTGAGCTTGATCTAACTTCTTCTGAATAAGAGCGTGAGCATGAGCTGTGACTGTATCTGTAGAGAGAGAAGAGACAAAGATGCGAGAGGTGCAGAGAGGCTGTGTACTTTCACAACAGCTTCCAAAACTCAAGGTTTCAGCTGAAGCTAGATAGTGAGCAGGCAGGTGTGTCTTGCTCTAGGGCAGTGGTTCTCAACGTGCGGCCCGGGGACCACCAGGGGTCCTTGAGGGGGTTCCACGGGGTCAGCAAATTGATTAAATTGTTAAATATTTAATTTACAAGTGTTACATGCCACGTCTGTGTCTTGTCTTCCCTCCCCTTTGTTGCTCTCTCTCTGTCTGACTGGTAGGTTTCCTGTGATTGGCTCCACCATCTGCAACAGCTCTCCATGATTGGTCCATTCATCTGTCCGTCATCATTATTAAATCAGCTGTCATCATCGCCAACCAATCACCCGGCTTCCACTCCGCAATATAAGCTGCATCGGCTCAGCTGTGTGACTCTCTCACACTTTCCTGTTGACTTGCTGCAGTTAACTTGCTATGCTTTTGTTAATCAGAGGTTGTGTTTAACCAGTGCCTGTCCACTTGATACCTTGTATCAGTCTGTCCTTGTTTGTCTGTTTGTTTGTTTGTTTGTTTATTCTCACATATAAAAATTTTAAAGAAAAGGATACAATATATAATTTGCAAGTGAGAATTGCCTAAAAACCCTCCAGGGGCTTGAAAAGTGGCATTCTCCAGGCAGCATATTACAAAAAATAATTACAGCAATGTAAAATACACAATTTGAATGAATTTGAATAAGTTTAGACATAGTAAAAAACGGAGACATAGTTCAGCATAATACTTGACAACAATGCATCCCATAACACCCATCTACCCAAGTGTAAAGAATCAGTCATAATCATAAGACACACATATATACACACACACACACACACACACCAAGAATACTCATTCATAATACAGGCAAGTATACACAAACACTATCATTAACAGACTAAGAGTAGACACTCATGTGATATGGCTTAGAGTTTTCATAAGACAAGAAAGTTTTTTGTGTGTTTTTTAGTCCTTTGTTTTTTAGTATAATTAGAGAATGTAGAAGAATGACTATTTTGATCATAGTTTCTCTGTTATCTCTCTGCCTACAATACAGACAGTCATGGAATCCGGGCCAAAAATCATATCGAACAATAAAAATATTTATTTGGGTCAAAATGGAGGTCTGTGTGGCCCTAATGTGGACTAATTTAGGGGTCCTTGATATGGAAAAACAAAAATGCTGAGAATCACTGATCTAAGACACTTGGCTGAAATGTCTCAGCTGAACCTGAGACATTTTTGTTACAGGACTCTCTGTAAGGACAGTGTTGTAAAGACATGAAACCATGATCGTTCTTTTCTTGAGCTATCTTTATTTAGACACAAAGCGTTTCCTTGTAACTCACATCTGAGCAAGCAAAGCCGTTCAGGTATCAATAAAACTGAACCATGCTACTCTTTCTCTTTGTCTTCCTCGTCTTTGTAGTAACTATCTTTTGCACCAGTGGATACAATGATTTCCCATAAAGATAACAAAGCAGAAAATTATTATCATCTATCTGTATCGGCCTTTCTCTTTCTCTCTCTCCGTTTCCCTCCTCCGTTCACTGACTGTGAGGTCGATGCTTTAGCTGAGGCTGTGAGTTAGGAATCCATTTTCTTAAAATACTGACAAGAGACTAATACAGTAAAGCTGCACTCTGCGTTTTAGGTAAAAATACACTAAATGACAAAGTGGAGCTGCAGCAGAGGAGGAGTGCTCCATCCTCACATATTGAGACACTGTGGATTTGTCCTATTTGCTCAAATTAAATTCTGGAGTAATGTGTGGACTCTGACAGGAAATCTTCTCCACCCACAAGAAGTGACAAATCAAAACTGAAGGGCAACATCAAAACTGTCTCCTAAATAGCAGCAGCTGGACTCACCAACGTTAGATCTTTTCCTCTCTGGTCTCTTTGGTTTCCTTTGGTATAAAGCATCAGAGACCGGCCGGTTGGTAAACATCTCTATCTGTCCACCAAATTTCATGGAAATCTGTTTATAAGTTTTTGAGGTATCCTGCTGACAAACAGACAGACAGACAGACAAACAAACTAAACTAACGGGGGTAATAATTATGAAAACAAGAAGAAGAGAAAATGGGAAAGAGGAGAAGAATTGGGGTACTCTTCACAACTCTTTAAAAAATTAAGATAGGACCTTTTTAGAGGTAGAGACAGCCTGAAAATTAGACTTTGTAAAACTCAGTTACACTCTCAGTAAAAGCTCTGAAGCTGCACTAACACCTGTATCATAGGCTTTGGTCTTTGTGTGTCATCTATTGTATGAAAAGGATTACGAAAAACGAAGGCTATCGTGAACTAAGAAGAAGAAAAAGACTTGCAACTTTGAGCCACAGAATCAGACACACCTGAAATAATAATGATAATAAAAGAAAAACCTCCTCACCTCCTGGACAAAAAGAGTTATATCATACCAGTCCCTTTTCATGATACCGGGCTTTGTGAGTTTCCCATTGTATGACAGAAATACAAAAGATTTTGGAGGTCACTGTGAACTGAGAAGACAGATGTTTTTTCTGATCCACGGCTCTGTAACGACAATATTAAGTTTATACGTGTCTAAGTCTAAAAAGAAGTACAGGGGATCTTTTAACACGTCTCGTCTCTGACATAGCGGCTCCCCGTTAAGTGCCGCTCATAATGGGAGGAAAAAGGAGAAAGAGTGGGGAAGGAGAGAGAGGAAAAAGCCGAGAGAGAGAGAGAGAGAGAAAGAATTACGTTTACCTCATCGCCTCTCTCGACGATAAATGGGCGGAGAAATGAGTGATGGGCAGAGGTTGGAGGGGAAGGACAGAGAGAAAACAGAGGGGGTGAGTCCCAAAACCTTCACTCAATAATAATAATATCTATAATTACAATATTTGGTACACCTACCCGTTTACGCAGTCAGCTCGCTCCTCCAGAGAGTGAGTCATGTATAAATAAAGCACAAGCATGAAGTATGCAGGCAGGGTCGAGAGGTTCAGCTGCTGTTGGGTTAAACATTACAATGAGCAAAGCGACCTTCTCGGATTTTGGAGTGTCGACAGTTCACCAACAATGCTGCGATGAACGAAAAACATTCAGTCTGTGAATTGATAAGAGAAATCTGATTAAAACTAGAAAAAGAGTTCCTAGAGAAACTGTGTGGGCTTGCTGCGAGGAGCTGGGAGTATAAGAATACCTAAGTTAGACAGGTCAGTGAGTTAGACAGGTTGTTAGGTCAGTGAGTTAGACAGGTGGTCAGTCAGACAGGTGATTAGTTAGACAGTTGGCTAGTTAGACAGGGTAGTCAGTTAGACAGGTAGTTAGTTCGACAGGTTAGTCAGTTAGACAGGTAGTTAGTTCGACAGGTGGACAGTTAGACAGGTAGTTAGTTCGACAGGTGGACAGTTAGACAGGTAGTTAGTTCGACAGGTTAGTCAGTTAGACAGGTAGTTAGTTCCACAGGTGGACAGTTAGACAGGTAGTTAGTTCCACAGGTTAGTCGGTTAGACAGGTAGTTAGTTCGACAGGTGGACAGTTAGACAGGTAGTTAGTTCCACAGGTGGACAGTTAGACAGGTAGTTAGTTCCACAGGTTAGTCGGTTAGACAGGTAGTTAGTTCGACAGGTGGACAGTTAGACAGGTAGTTAGTTTGACAGGTTAGTCAGTTAGACAGGTAGTTAGTTCCACAGGTGGACAGTTAAACAGGTAGTTAGTTAAACAGGTTAGTCAGTTAGACAGGTAGTTAGTTCAACAGGTGGACAGTTAGACAGGTAGTTAGTTCCACAGGTGGACAGTTAGACAGGTAGTTAGTTCGACAGGTGGACAGTTAGACAGGTAGTTAGTTCGACAGGTGGACAGTTGAGTAGTAGACAGCTCAGTCAGTTAGAGAGGTGGTTAGTTATACAGGTAAGTAGTTAGAAAGCTGAATCAGTCAGACAGGTGATTTGTTAGACAGGTAGTTAGTTCGACAGGTGGACAGTTAGACAGGTAGTTAGTTCGACAGGTTAGTCAGTTAGACAGGTAGTTAGTTCAACAGGTGGACAGTTAGACAGGTAGTTAGTTCGACAGGTTAGTCAGTTAGACAGGTAGTCAGTTCGACAGGTGGACAGTTAGACAGGTAGTTAGTTCGACAGGTTAGTCAGTTAGACAGGTAGTTAGTTCGACAGGTGGACAGTTAGACAGTTGAGTAGTAGACAACTCAGTCAGTTAGAGAGGTTAGTTATACAGGTAAGTAGTTAGAAAGCTGAATCAGTCAGACAGGTGATCAGTTAGACAGGTAGTTAGTTAGACAGGTGATTTGTTAGACAGGTAGTTAGTTCGACAGGTTAGTCAGTTAGACAGGTAGTTAGTTCGACAGGTGGACAGTTAGACAGTTGAGTAGTAGACAACTCAGTCAGTTAGAGAGGTTAGTTATACAGGTAAGTAGTTAGACAGCTGAATCAGTCAGACAGGTGATTTGTTAGACAGGTAGTTAGCGATAATGGTAATAAGCCATAGGATTTACCATAGATATCAAAGCATTCAGGCTCAGTAAAGTTATTAAACAATTATGACTCGGGTTCCAAAGTACACACAGAACTTCAAGACATCAACATGGAAAATGGATTGAGGAGTTCCCAATATGCCAATTCTGAGCGCCGATTGGTGATACTTCAATTGTCCACATCTCAAGAGAAACAAAGTGGAGTCGAGGGATGGAAGGTGAGAGAGGGAGAGAGAAAGAGAGAGAGAATGCAAGGGAAACATTGACCTTTTTTACAGTGTAGGGGAGATCCGGGGCGAACAACTTAACACACAACTTAAGTTCTTCTGTGCAATGCTGTGCTTCGTGGCTACAGTCAACCCTTTCAGGGTTCCTAGACATTTTCAATTAAAAAATTCCATACTTTTTCCAGACCTTGATTTGTTTTGAAGATTTTGTCTGGTGTTCAATATGATTTATGCAGATAGACATCTTGCCCCTGCTAACTAGGTCATATCACTGTATAGATGAAGATTGTTCTTCACAGCCACAAATATCAGAATATGTGAGATGATTGGCAGGGTTCCTACACGGCTTCCATTTTAAAATTCCATATTTTTCCCAGACCCTATGTTCTTGACCGGATTTGATTTTGGTGGGTATTTGATATAATGCATGCTGACAGCGGCTGGGTAATAAGAGCGTCCCTCTATCTGAACATTATTCTTCACATCAACAAAAACTGTGGACTCAAAGTGGCTCTACAACAACATAAAAGCTAGAATTATGTGTGTATCGGACCTGAACCGCAACATTTTCCATACTTTTCCAGACATCTTTTCAAATTCCCAAACTATTCAAGACCTGGAAATGATTAAAATTCATTTTTAATAGTTTTCCAGACTTTCCAGACCTGCGTAGGAACCCTGTCAGATGGGTACTTCCAGCAGGATAACGCGCCACCATCTCAAGCTGGTTTCAGGAATATGACAGTGACTTTAGTTCAGTCCAGATCTCGACCTACTAGAGACCTTTGGGACGAAGTGGGACAGGGTGTTTGCAGTGTGAATGCGTCGCCCCAAAAAAATCTGCTGGAACTGAGCGACGTAATCGAGTCAGCGTGGGCCGAGATCCATGTGGAACTTTTGCAGCACCTTGTTGATTCCAAGGCCTCAAAGAACTCAGGCTGTTCTGGAGGCCAAAACTACCCAGAACCAGCTAGGATGTATCTGATAAAGTAGATACTTAGAGCATTTCAAACTGGTGAGTCTGTTGTAATTTGGGGCTTAATAGCTCTCCTTATGGCTATCGTCCTCCTCCTCCTCTTCCTGCCTCCTTTCATCCTTCTCATTCGCCTGTACCCTCTACATTATTTGGACATGTCCGTCTGTGTGATCAATACTGTGGCACTAAAGAAAGAGCTCCATACATTCAGGCATCGTGCAACATTTCACCAACCAGTTTTCCTTTCTGCCAGCCTTACTTTCCAAAATAAAACCCACCAGAAAGTAACAATAGGCCAGATATCGATTTGTTCTGTGGATTCTCTTTTATGTATTTTTATTGCAGGGTGGAAATGCCCCCAAAGTGCATCTCACATAATGGAACATTTTACCTGGGCCTGCAATGACAAGAGAGATAATAAGACCACAATGGCCTCTAAAACCAATCTCATAAAAGTTATATTGGCTTCCAAATAGCCAGTATTGAAGAGATAAGCTGAGAAATATGTTTTAACCCTTATTTAACCCTGCAAGCTGACTAACAGAACATTTTATTTAACCATGCAAGTTAACTAAGAACACATTTAGCTGTAACTTAGCTAGTTGACTAAGAGCATGTTGATGTTTAACAAGGCAAGTTGACTCATTATACATTCTAGTTTAACCAGGCAGCTGTTTATTTAACCAGACAGCTCTTTTATTTAATCAGGTAGATTTTATTTAACCAGGCAAGTTGACTAAGATCACACTCTTTTTCAACCAGGAAAAAAACAAAGAACACCTTCTGAGTGTTAAAATCACCTGCTTCTGATCTCATGGCAAAGGTAGCAATATGTTTGGATTAGCCTGGGTCCCTGGGCAAGAGAAGGAAATTTTCATTTGGATGAAAATGTTCACTTTTATATAAGGAACAAGCCTAGGAGGAAGAGATATAATAGACAACTGAAGAACAAACAAAGAGGAAGAGCAGACGCCTTGCAGGTTTAAAACTTTGAAGTGACGAAGACAGATCAACTGTGTGAGAGAGAAACAGAGATGGAGAGAGAACTATAAAACTATAAATGTGACAACATCAAGACCGCTCACTGGGTTTGAAACTTTGAAACCAATAAAAACACCGAGTGCAGAAGCAATATGGTGCTGTCTGTTTCCTGCTGTCTCTTTCCCTCTCTCTCCCGAAACCTTTGACGATAGTCCAGGCTTCAGCGAGCGTTCGGTTTTATGGCCCTGATACTTCCACTCTGATTGATCCAAACTTAATTGCAGCCCTTACAAAACTGCCGTGTTGTCGCTCGCTGCTCTCCCATTGATCCAAATCGAATCAGGGGCCGTTCAGAAACTTTCCGTGCTCGTACGATGACGGAAAATCGAGTTACGGGAGCAACTGAGACCTAAAGAGCCGATGAGCTACAAGTCTGCGGTGTGGAGAAATATCAAAAGTCAAAAAGGCAGACAGACGGTGATTGGCATTTTCCAGGCAAATCTGATTGAGAAATGGGGCAGAGGTGGTAGGAGAGGTTTATGGGTAGAAATCACCTCCATCCTCTCCCCCCCCTCCTCCTCTCACACTGTAATCCTCCTCCTTCCCTCCATTACCATCCTCTCTCCTCCCTGCCTGAGGAGCTTAGGCTGGCAAGATCAGTGTCATCTTTAAAATTATTTCTTAAAACCCTGTTTTTTAAATTGGTTTTTACTTTTTGGATTCAAGTTGTGTTTGCCTTCAGCTTTAACCTTGGTTTTAATTCATGTCTCGCATTTTTATTGTTCCTCTTATTGCTTTTTTATATTATTTTATTGCCTGAAAAGCACTTTAGAACTCAAAATGCAAGGTTTATTACATTTACAAAGTGGTAGTTGATACTGCAGCAGCCACTGCAGCAAATTGTTTTGTTCCACAGTAGAGGTGAAGAGCCACTGTGTCTCTGAACAGCTGGTCACCAGATCATTCCTTGCACTTTGTGACAAAGAAGAAGAACAAAATTTGAATTTTCCAAATGATTCCTCTTGTTTACGCGCGCCTGTATGGACTTATGTTGCTGCGTTCCTGTTGATATTCCCCTGCACAAATGTCACCAAGATCCTGTAAAAATCCTGTACACATATTGTGATTCTTACTGTGGGCACAATAGAGGACTTCCAGGTGACAGCACCCTAGGGGTCAACTTACGTATCAATGGCTCAATTGAACAATACTTTAAAGTGAACAAGTTTGTTCACCAACAGTAATGAAGCAAAATTTCCAGTCAGTCAGTGTCCGTTGTTGGACTGCAGTCCATACTCTTCTGAGCCAGTGAGCTTTCAAACATAACAAGCTTGTTTGCTAGTTCTCACTTTGTTGTCTGTTACTATGGCAATGACGTCAATGCTGATTAGCTACTCTCCAAAAACTGGACTAGCCCAAAGTGCTGTTGGCTACAAAACTGTAATTTTTATTAACAGGAATCAAATAAACTGGTTCCAAATTGATTCACTACCATTGGACAAGCTGACATAAGTTAAACAAAAAATGTAAATCTTCCCACCATTAACACAGCCTCTGGCGGCCATATTGGAGGTCCTCAGCTCTTGGGCAACAACAGGTGTGAATAGTTGGTTGTGTTTCTAAACGTCCGTCTCCATTGATTTTAATAGACATGGTTAATTTCTGTGCTGTTTGACTGGGAACTGATTCATACACCTGATCAACAAGCTAAGCTTGTTACCTAGCAGCTAGCTGTCACCGTCCTGCTATTAACACATCTGATGTGTGAAATAGCTAACAAATATAGTAGAAGCTAGTGTTAGTATCATTTGTTAACATGTTAACATTGTCATTTGGTTTGCAAAATTGGCTAACAATGTCAACAGTTTGTTCTCAGCTGACACTTTTCAAGCTACAACTCAAGAGTGTTTTGGAGTAGTGACTAGGGCTAAAGACAAGACAGTTTGCTTCCTAACCTACATTTGGACACAAATTAACAGGTTATGTGTGGGTTTTACTTTATTAGACTATTCACTTTCACTTAGAACATTACTGAATGGATGTACTGCCACTCCACAGCAAGCTTTTTTTTTTGTGTCTCTCTTTTTCTAGCCTGGTTGTGATATATTTAGCTATTATTTGTGCACAGCCAATTCTCCACTGGACCTCCATGATGGGCAGTTGCGGTTGCTAGGAGATTTGTGACACTACTGCAAAACCTCTATAGAGGTGCATTAACTTACTGTTGCTTTCAGTGCATTTGGAGATGGTACAACGGTTCACTTCTCTGTGTGTGATTGTTCTTTATCATACCGTACATCTTCGTCTCTTCTTTCCTTTCACTATTTTCAGCCTGTCATGTATCATAATCTGTGAAGTGGAAGGGAAGAAACATCTCTCTGCCTCCATTATTGTTTTTTTTCTCTCTCCATTCACTGCCATTGTATGGAGTCTGAAAATCACACTTCTAGCACATAAACGAACAAGAACACAGCAAATTTTGACAATACATTAAAAAAAACTAGTCTGTTGAATTGTTTTGTGGGAGACAGGACTTTGACATTATATTAAAAAAAACAAGTATCACTTTTCTTTGCCTATTTACAATTATTGGTAAACATTATCTGGTTTCCTCCGATTTTGGGGATATACTGTATATCATGGCCAGGAAGCTACACAACCCAAGGTACTACCAAAGTTCACTTAAAATTTAGCAAGGAAAATCCCAATTCTCCAAATCTCTCTTCAATAACGTTCTACCCCATCTGTCTTTCCATCTGTCTCTCTCTCTCCGTAGTCTTGTCTTGTGACTCTCTATCTCAGACATAAACTCTCTCACACTTTTTCCATTGCTTGGCCATTTTTATCCCTCTTTCTCCATCCTGGGATTAGGTGTTCTCTTATTCTGTCTCTTTCATTCTCTCCATCTTCAGTCTGTCAGCTACTGTAGTGGTTAAAAGGATTTGTTTTACTGTATATCTTCAGCATGGAGACTCCCCCATCACTCTAACTCTCTCCCCCCCGATGTGAACTCAAGTTCCTACTATTGAATTATACATCAGTCTTCAGGGGGAAAACCAGATGCTCCTGACAAGCCTTATCCTGCTGTGATAAACAGGGGAAAGAGACATGGAGGAAGGCAGTGAGAAAGAGAAGAGAAAAAAGATAGAGAGAGAGAAGGTGAGATGGAAATGAGTAAAGATAAACAGAGAGACAGCTGGAAACAGACAGACATGGAGAGAGATCAGACATGGAGATATGAAGTGTGAATTTATAATGAGTGTGGGTTTCTTGCCAAAGTCCAGCTCAGGCACCTCGGGTGTCAATTTACAAACACCCATCGTGAACAACCGCTGAGAGAAAGAGAGAACAGATGAAAGGAATAAGAAAGGGAGGGAGTGGGAGGAGAGACAGAAAGTGAACAAGATACAACAAACCCAATTTTCTGAGGAATTCACCCAGAGAGAAACAAGTTCATCGTAAAAGATGAATGAGACGAGGAATGGAGGGAGAAGAGAAAGAGAGAGAAACTTTGAATGATTCCTGTGGGGAAACTGGGTTAGGAAACATTTTATTTGGTTTGGTCCAATGTTGATACTCGACTATCAGGTGACAAAAATTAGGTCTTCAACAATGCTGCATCTCTGCTAGGGCTGAAAGATATGGACAAAAAAAAAAAAAATCTAATTGTGATTATTTGACAGAATATTGCAATTATGATTTAAATTGCTAACCCTTTAATTATTTTTCTTGTCATACATTTTTAGAACTGTTTAAAGAAATACTAATTTTGTTCAAAATAAAAAATAGATGTCGTTGTGTAGGATTTACTGAGTTAGAGTCTGATGAAAGGTTTTGATTCATGGACGAAAGATTAGGCCTACATGCAGCTCTAAAACAGTGATTTTGTTTTTTTTTCCGAGTAATTGTTCGGCTTTAAAGGCATACTGAGTAGGATAGGAGAGTTGGGCTGTTTTCTGTTGGTCAGGTAGGTGCCAGTTAGCTAAGCTAGTTAGCTAGGTATCAAGTTTTCTACTAAAAAGAAGCTACGCTAACACCGGTAGCTAGCTGCCAGCTCACTAGCTCTGACGAGAACTCCGGTTCCTCTGTTTTAGAGTCCGGACCGCTACCGCAGCCAGCGAGACTTTTAGATATAAAAGGATTCAGCGGTGGTTTTGGTTGCAGGACTCACCTGCTGCCAAAAGGTCGATGCCCAGAAAACGTCCCGAACATTCAGAAATAATAAAATCCATGCAGAAGGCAGCAGGCTCTCTGCAGACACACACACACTGTCACAGACTACCAATGGGCCAGAAGTTATGATTGAGGAGGATCATTTTTGGATGAGTTTATGCTATTTCCTGCTCAGTATGCCTTTAAGACTATACAGTCTACAGACTATATAACCTAATCCTAACCCCATTTTTAACCCTAACCTAATTTCTAGCCCTAATCACAATCCTAAAATTAACCCTAACCCAGACACTGAATTTCTCTACGCATTGTTCTGTCCCTGGATCTGTCATCTGTTGCATTCCTCATTGTTGGCAGCTTGTAATGTGTGCAGGTCTACTGTTGCACTCGATTAAATCGCTCAGGATTAAATCATCTGGATAAAATCAGAAATGTCATGTAATGCAATGTCAGAGTACAATGAATACACACGCACAGAGAAAAGATGAGGACACAGCAAATGGATGAATGGAAGGATGAAAGGAGGAAGGAGGGTGGGAGAGAGAGAGAGAGACAAAAAGACAACTACGCAGACAGATGCATCAATGATAAAAGATAAATAGAAGAAAGAATGGAGGGACAGAGGAAGGGAAAGGAAAAGAAAGGTGCAGCAAAAACTCAAACTACTCACAAGACTACAAAGAACACACTGACAGACAAATAAATGAGGACATAACAATGGAGGGAAAAGAACAGGAGAAAAGAAAGGACAGGAGCGAGAGATACAACAAAAAGAACTGAAGAAGAAAGAGAAAGAGATACAAAACAAGGGATGAATGTAGAGGTAGCGAGAAAGTGAATGAGAGAAAACAAAACCGAATTAGGTGTGTACAGAACTCAACCAGAGAGACAGGGAGGACAGCAGGTAGATGGAAGGAGAAATCGAGGGACTATAGGGAGTGAAATAGAGACAGAAAATGAAAACGACAGATGCAGCCAAACAAATTAATCTCTTGATGTTTTATGCCTTGCACTCCCTATAATTGGCTTGGTTTGTAGCCAACAGCAGTGACCCATCTCTACTGCGGATAAAAGTGTCTGTTCGGTGCCTAAAGTCTAATGCAATGTCATGCAATAGCAGAGTACAAAGAAAAGATACTGCACATCGAAAAGAGAGATGTAGCGGACGAATGGAAACAAGCACAGATCCTGTACAGACCCACGGCGCGTGTTCAATTCACTGCACCGAAGCATTACGACACAGTTATCGGTTAAATAATTCCACTAACGTCCCTTAAATACCACAAGTAATAACGTTATACTGACGTTAAAGTTTATAGGGCAACGGAAGACGTGGATGTATGTAAATTAACGGTAGAGAGTGGAGTTTATCCGTTATTATTGCACCAACGTCCCAGACCACAGGTAATAACGTTACCTACCGTTAAGGTTTGCAGGACAGCAGAAGATGTGGATGTCTATAAATTGACAGTTAAGAATGTGGCTCAATTTGTGGGATTCAATATGGCATTATCAGTGTATGGGAATCAATGTGGCATTTAGCCCATAGGCGAGAGGCCATCTCTTACTCAAAGATGCCCTCTAGAGGCCATCTCAGGAAGCGACATCTCACTAAGCGTTACCTGACTGACTGACTGACTGACTGACTGACCTGAATTTGCCTTGTGATTCCCTCGGCTGCAACGTGGGAAAAAGAAAGAAGGGAGAGGTAGAGAGAATGAAAGAACAAATCCCATCCATTTCAAAGTTTGCAAAGTTGCAACACCACAATCATTTAAATGAAAGGTATTTATGGTTACTTCCTGAAGGAAAATACAGTTGGCTTAGCTATCCTGGTTCTAGACAGTTTTCAGATTTTGTCGAGCGATTCAGAGAGTCTGGTGTTTCCCTCGTCAACGGCTTGTTCTCGCTCGGAGAATTAATCAGCGCCTCTGTGGGCGGGGCTAAAGTTTGAACCGTTCGTGCAATGGTTTTTCATTTGTGTTTCAGCAGATAGTTTTGTTGAAATCACCTCCTTAGCCAACAGATTGTCTTTGCAAAGACGATATTTTTGGCAAAATGGACGGACATTTTTTGTGCAGTTGGTAAATGTCTGGTTACCCATGGATGTAGAGGCTGACTGGCTGCAGCATCATGTGACTGAAGTGACGTCAGGATACGTCGGTCACTAGTGATTGGTTCAGATACGCCGGTCACTAGTGATTGGCTCGGGGAAAATCAACCCCCCCCCCCCAGAAAACGACTAACTAGGAGGAAATCTCAGGCTGAATAATGGAGTGGAACCAGAATATGAGGCTACCACCAAGTATCAGTCACTCCACAAAAAGCAAAAGTATGTGTGTCCATATGTGTCCATTCATTATGGCGCTGCGTTCTGCCATTTAAAAACATTTCAATTATTCGCCTGATGAGGGCGGCGTACACCACTTGCCTCGCAAAGTGTACGCACAACTGTTTTTTTACGCTTGTTTACATACATCCGCGAGCCAATGCATCCGCGGCTGCACAGCTGATTGCTGACGTAACGCATAGGCTAGACTCAATCTGCCCGGATGCCCCGAAATTTATCCTCGGGGACTTTAATCACTGTCAGTTAAACAAGACTTTGAGGACGTATGAACAGTATGTGACTTGTGCCACTACACAAAAGAACTCTATGATCGATCTTTGTTATGGTTCAGTGGGCGGTGCAAATCCTTGCCCAAGCCTTCAGCGCATCCTATCACTATAGTGTGTATCTTACGTACAAACCCTCCTTCAGGTGCCTCGAGCGTGCGGAGAGAACAGTGAAGTGTTGGTCAGAGGACAGTGCCTCCTTTCTTCAAGCATGCTTTGACTGTACAGATTGGCAATGTTTTTATGATGCTTGTGATGACATTAATGAGCTATCTGACACTGTCTCGACATACATTACATTCTGTGTTGACTCAGTCATCCCAACTAAAAAGGTTGTTAGTTATCCAAACAACAAGCCTTGGGTAACAAAAGAGCTTAAATCAGTTATTAATAAAAAGAAACGCACTTATTATACTGGCGATCCTCTGGAGAAAAAGGCTGTCTCCAGAGAAGTGTGAAATGAAATAAGGAAGGCTAAAATTAAGTATAGGGAAAAGATATAAATGCAATATAGCAGTGGCGATCTTAGAGCAGCCTGGCAAGAGATTAAAACAATGGCCTCCATTAATCAATGTGCAAATGAGACTAAACAATCCATCAGTGTAAATGGGGTGGATGATTCTGATTTGGCGAATACTTTCAACTCATTTTTTTCTCGCTTTGAGAGGTCTGATTTCTCTGAAAATGTCTCCATGCTTAGAGGGTCTCTTGTACCTTAGAGGGTCTCTTGCACCTCAAAAAATCCCAAGGAACTAAATGATCTTAGACCCGTTGCACTTACATCCCTTGTCATGAAAATTTTTGAGAACATTTTAAAAGATCTGGTTGTCTCCCTCATTGACGGAAAATTGGACCCCTTGCAGTTTGCTTACCAAGCTGGCAAAGGTGTGGAGGATGCAAAACTCTTCATCCTCGATAGTGTGCATAGGCACCTTGAGAAACCCAAATGTCATTTGAGACTTTTATTCTCTGATTTCTCTTCGGCTTTTAACAAGATGCAGCCTCATATCTTGATTGAGGGGCTTGCTTCTTATTTTAAATGACCTGATCAGCTTTTGTTGTTGCTTTTAGATTTTGTAACAGACAGAATCCAGCAGGTTTTAGTGAATGGACATGTCCGACACCAAGGTCTCAAATACGGGCTCACCCCAGGGATGTGTCCTGTCCCCCTTGCTTTTTATCATGTATACAGACAGTTGCAGGAGTCCTCAAGAGGGCAGCTATCTTGTTAAATTCTCTGATGACACCACCCTATTGTCTCTTCTTCAGGGCTCAGACTCAGATCATGGTTGTGCCCTACCTGCCTTTGTTAATTGGTGTAATGATAACTTCCTTGACCGTAACGTATCAAAAACTAAGGAATTAATCATTGATTTCAGGCAAAATAGTGACGAACCAAAAGCTAGCATTGACACATACTATAAGTATAGGAACAGTGTTTGACTCTCAACTTAAGTTTGATGTTAACACAGAGTCTGTTGTTAAGCGTGGACAACAAAGAATTTACTTAATGCGGAAGCTCGACTCTTTTTGTGTCTGTGATACCATTTTAGATAATTTTTATCAATCATTCATTGAAAGTCTTCTAACCTTCTCATTCATTTGCTGGTTTAATGGGTTGTCTGTGAAGGACAAGAATAGCCTAAATGGTATCGTGAAAGTCTGCTCCAAGATAATTGGAGTCTAGCAGAGAGACTTGAGCTCCCTCTGGGAGAAACAAGTGGCCTAGAAAGCAAAAGGAATTATCAGCCAACCTGACCACGTTCTGTCCAGTGAATTAACTTTGATGCCCTCAGGCCGGCATTATAATTTGCCCTCACAGAACAAACCGTTACTCTAAGTCCTTCATTCCTTCTGCTATCAGGCTACAAAACGCTGACAGTAGTCATTTTAAATGTCTGTTACACTTTTTTTTTTTTTTACTTGGTTATTTATATAAATTATAACAAAATGTATTTATTGCTGTTCGTTGTTTTTTGAAACTGTGTGTATGGACTGGGTAAGCTGCAAATGAATTGCCCTTCTTGGGATCAGTTGTCTGAATCTGAATATGAATCTGAATCTGAATCACCATAAGTCTGATTAACATGAAACTTGCTACACAAATGCAGCCATCCTTACAAATTACACTGGTTGTCCTAATGGGGTACTATGATTATGATCAAAATTTCAAACTTCAAAAGCCATAACTGCTACACTTGCAAGTTTTGATCCGTCACTTCCAGAACACAGAGATGATTTCCCACCAGTGATCATAGCCAACGCCGGGTTAGGGCCAAGTTAGTGCCAAGTGAGGAAAATAACAGTATCCGTTTATTAATTGTAGACAACCATTACAGGCCTGTCTGTCCATTATGGCATAATGAAAAAGGTGGTTTACTGTAATTAAGTTAAAAGCCATTTCCACATCATCTTCTAAACGGCCTCACTAATATCAAAGAGCCGAGGCGTGAGATACAAAAGGTCAAATGAGCTCTCGAGCTGCGCTGATGTAAGCTAATTTGCTGTCATGTATACCTCTGCATGCGTATTTGTATGTTTGTGTGGATGTGTAGAGTACCTTCAGAAAGTAACACCAAAGTGCTGTGGTAGCGCCACTGAACTTGAACGGATTGAACGGTCATTCTCATTTAGATCAATGTTCCAGGACAGTCGGAGCGGCGGCCATCTTGCTGTGACCCGTTGGACTAGCTTCTGTATAAAGCGACTCACAGCAAGTCACTGAGCTGAGAGGTTTTACAGCAAGAACCAAAGCAGCTTCTCTGTCTCCTTGCTGCCATGGATTGCTAACATGCTAATGCTAACATGCTAATGTTGACTAGAAGAGCTAGAGAGAGAAGTCCAGTCTGTGATAAAGCTACGTTAGCCTCGTCGCTAACGTTAGCTTTCAGTTGAGTTTTGACAGTTTGCTAACAGACTCATCTGCTCAGTTCTCACAGTGTGACAGACTTTACAGCCTTAATGTTCAGACTGTGTTGTCACCATAACAACTAACCCTTAAAATTCCATAGGCGCCATTTTATGCTGAACCAGACAAATGACCATGACAAATAGTGGAAGGACTGTTCCATTCAGGTTCTGTGGGTAGCACAGTGTTGTTGTAACTAAGAGTTAAAATATTTAACATATATTTAACAAAATATTGAATTGATGCACTAACTTAGCCTACAGTTAGAAAATCACTGAGCTACTTCTTGGTATGTGAATGTACCAACCTAGTGCTGGCTCATGACTTCTGCTGTATTGCCTGGTATATGAGCGCACACTGGATTTCCTGTCTGCAGGCTGTGGAGTTCTGCACCTCCTGAACAAGCAAACAAATGAACAAACCGACGAACACACAGAACCCGGCTCTTATTGAGGTCCTCATCCTCCAGAGTACCAAACAGAGTTTTCTGTCATTGATCTACGCACAATAAAACAAAACTTCAAAGTAATTAAACTGAGTTAAGGTGCATCCAGATTCCTCTGAATGTCCTTCAGACGTACGGGAGCATATCTATGTTCCCAGGGTCCTATGTTCCCAGGGTCCTAAGTTCCCTAGGTTCTATGTTCCCAGGAGCCTATGTTCCCAGGGTCCTAAGTTCCCTAGGTTCTATGTTCCCAGGGTCCTATGTTCCCCAGTTCAATATTCCGTTAACACACATTAACCCTCCTATTGTTTTTGGGTCAAATTTGACCCATTTCAAGTTAAAATATTTCATAAATATTATCCAGTTTTTTTTATTGGAACAAGGCTTCAAAATAGCTATATAAACACAACAAAACCAATGGTTATAATTTTTTTTTTTTTTAAGGTCTCTAACCCTAACCCCAGGGGGTTCTTCTCGCTAAGTTCTCCTCTCCCCTTTGTAGTAATAAAATAAATAACACTAGTCTTGGCCATACGGGTTGAACACCCAGCCCAGGGTATTCCTCTTGTACAATTCTTCTCCCCTTCAAAGCTCTATTTAGCTCCAAATTTGAAAAAAAAGAAAAAACACACAAATTAAATGCCCAGTCCAGGGGATTCTTCCCGTTAAGTTCTCCTCACCCCATATTGGGGAAATGCTACTTTCTACTCCAAAGTCAGAAGGAGCAGAAGTGCAATCAAATTACAGTGGATGGCCTGTGCCTAACCTAGATAGCTCTGATAAAAAGCCCTTCTGTTCTTTGAAACAGGTGTGGTCAGGGCTCTGGGTAAAAATCTACAAACAACCAACCTAACCCTAACCCTAAACTCTAACCCTAACCCTAGAACTGGAGAACATAGGATCCTGAGAAACATAAGACCCTTTGTCATGTTCCCATTATGTGCCATATAAATCTGGGGAACATAGGACCCTGGGAACGTAGAAATGACTCCGAGATTGTACAGTATCTATGACTTTGTTCGTTTCCACCTGTGTGACTGAGGAAAGGAACCGGTTCAGTGCTGTGGGCATTGCTAAATCTTTTGGAGTGCATGAACCAAAATGAAAAAAAAAAAAAAAAGATTGCTGTTACACTTTGATTCAACCAATTGAAATCCCACTCTGATCAGACTCCCCTAGTGTGTGAGCCTCATCTGGCTCTGAAGCCTCAGTATTTGATCTGCCAGCTCGCCCTCTCACCGGCTCTCACCAGAGAATTAAAGTGTTTCTTAAGCAGTGACAAGAGGCTGAGACAGAAAACCCATTCTCAGTGTTACACTTCACATTTTCGACATTTAGCTGACGCTCCCATCCAGAGACAATTAACATAAGCACAACAGCGGAACAAGCTTTAATTCTTAGATTGTCAACATTGTAAGCAATAAGCGTACTGGATCTTGCTCCCACGTTGTTTCTTGCTTTCAAAATGCAGATGTATCCCTCTAAAGCTCACCTATGCGAGAAGATTGTGTCAGAGTTGTAACGAATAAAAAATGTCAGCAAAGGGAAAGTCATGGTTCGATGAGACAGGGGATTAAAATTTGAATCAAACAATTTGCATTTGCTAAAAAAAAAATTGATTGCAAGTTGTTTTTCTCACTGTCTGTCTCCATACATAGTTCTGACATTTTGCTCTTGAGATTATCTATTTTTCTTTGCAATGATAATATTTTTGCTCTCAATTTTTGTCGAATTCCATGTTGACAGTTTTGTTCTGAGGATGTCTCTGCTGACGTGGAAACCTCAACTTTGCCTTTGATGTTTTTTTCAATTTCTGTTTGTAAGTAAAAGTTTATACGGCCCTTTGTGTGTGGTATAACTTCCACGGCCCCAGGCAGCGTGAAATGGAAAATAGGGATTTTCACCGGCGTGAAATGGAAAATAGGAATTCTTCCCTCAATCCCTGACATGCTTACCTATATAGGATATAGAGAGAGATTTCATCCGACACCATCCGACAGTTGAAAAGTCAGTTGAAAAGTCAGTTCACAAGTATGACATTGTGAATATTTCAACTGGATTGAAAGCATATAAAAATATGTGGTGGAGATTTGGAAGAGAGTATTTTTGGCGATGATGCAGAGGAGTGAAGTCAGCGCTCAATAATGGATCAAAGAGGTGGAAAGTAACTAAGTACATTTACTCAAGTACTGTACTTCAGTACAGTTTTGAGGTACTGGCACTTCACTTCCATTCTGCGAGACTTTCTACTTTTCCTCCACTACATTTATCTGCCGGCTGGAGTTACTAGTTACTTTGCAGAATAAGGTTTTACACACAAAATATACGATAAGCTCATAAAATATGTTGCATTATTAGAGTTTAAACTCCCCAACAGTATATGGAGCAGTGCCGACAACATTAAAATACTACTTAGGTTAATGCATGCAACTTAAGTAAGATAAGATAAGATAAGATAATCCTTTATTAATCCCACAACGGGGAAATTTATAGTGTTACAGCAGCAAAGGGGATAGTGCAAAAGCAAGTAAAAAAGGCATCAGTAAAAAACAATATATAATAAATAAATAAGTAAACAGTTACAGTAAATGGTTGAATTCACATTATTGCACATAGGAAATATTGATATTGTTTGGTTTCATCAGACTGACACTCTGTTCTAGAAAACTCCTGAAACAAGTGAAGCTGCATTGGAAACAAGTGGAGTTATCTCTCCTCACTGCAGAATGTTTCTCTTGGTTTAAGAACAGTAAGACTTTGAAGGCTGAATATGAGACTAGATGACTTGTTAAGATGGACGATTTTTTTTTTGCAGTGTATCCGAATGTAAAGGAAACAGGACAGAAACAAAGATGAGTGAAGGTGAAGTGCAGTTATCCTGAAGAAAATAATAATGACCGTCATATTATACATCACTGGACTAAAGTCAGACCATTGCATTGTCGATTTCCGCAAAACCTTGACTCAGCCTTGTCAACATCAGCTTAGGGTGATGCTGAGTCAGGGTCAAAACACAATGGAAATGTTTTCTGTTCCTTTTCCTTCCTTTATCTTTCCTTTCCTTTATATTGATATTAGATTTCATGTCATTTTTTATGTTTTTCTGACTAGTGACTGTCAAATTTCCTACTCAGCTCACAGGCCAAACCACTGTCACAAAAAACATCAGAAATTATCTGCCAATACTTTTACTTGAGTAATTTTTTGAATGCAGAACTTTTACCTTTAATGGAGTATTGCTACTTTAAGTTAAGTAAAGGATTTTTTCCACTTGTTTCTCCCTTCCCACAGCTACATAAACAGTCCATAAAACCTGCAATGATTTTATTTCTTTAATCATTTTATTTATTTGTTCGACAGATACTTGTTCAATTATCTGTTTTGTAAATTAATTCTTCATTCAAAGGCCTAATCTATCCCAGAGTTTCCCTTACCATTGAATAGGTGGCGTAAATAACAACTAAGCCTTAAAGAATTTCATCAGTCTGGGTTTCATTGGAGAGTTTTAGTGTCACATGACGGTCTAAATGCTTCAGATGGATGTTTCAGAGGATTTTCCACCCTGACAACATTAAGATTCGGGGGGGAGAAAAGGATTGGAGAGCTGCACTGTTGTGAGGAAAATAGATCAGTAGATTATCAAAACAATTTCAATTAAACTCACTTCAGCGATTCCAATTAAAGTCACTTCTCTGGTAGGGAATACTTTACGTTTCCCATGACGAACGCCATGTAGCCGAAAACAATGGAATCAGTAAAGCATGAGACAGTGCGACTTGATTTTTCTTGTCTGTCTCACTCACTCACACACACACACACACACACACACACACACACACACACATACAGGCCTCTATCTCTCTTTCTTGATCACTAGTATACACACAAACAGTAAGTGCATTGTATTGAACACACACTGTATGTACACACCCTCCCTCTCTGTGAGAGGGAGTATATACACACTTGACTCTGTTTCTGTAGATTGGCTTCTGCAAACTACATACACTCTGTAACCTGGTCTTATTCCCTCTAATAACACATAAAGCAAAGACACACACACACACACACACACACGCACAAACACATGCCAATAATGGCTTCGGCACACACACATGCACGGCCTTGACTCTATCTCTTCTCCAAGTAGATTGGCCTCTTCAGACTATTTATTCTCTCTCTCTCTCTCCCTCTCCATCTCCCTCTCCCTCTCCCTCTCCATCTCCCTCTCCCTCTCCCTCTCTCTCTCTCTCTCCCTCTCTCTCTCTCACACACACACCCTTTCAATCACTCGCCATCGCCTCGGACTGAGATTTACACACGCATACTTGACACCCATGGCAAGGACACATTTGACATACATACATCCACACACAAAGCCACAGTAAGATGAACACACACACACTCACAGGTTTAGTCATATCAGTTGATTTCCATTATCTGTAATATACAGATGGGATAGAAAATGTCAAAATGATTTTGGTGATTGCTCATTATGGAACACACACACACACACAAGTTGAAAATAAGTGAGCAGATTTGATCATTCCTTATACATACTAGAATAATACTATACTAGAATTGACCCAGAAATTGACATGTGTCATTTAATGCTTTTATTTTGAAAGAGGAGCAGAGGGTGACCGCATCTGGACTGGAGTAATCAGTGTGTGTGTATAGCTTCTTTTTTTTGCTCTGTGCACAGATGTAAACCAGAGCTGAGCTGAATGAAACTACAATACAGCAAGAAAGGTTGCAGGTCCGGGGGGCCAAACATTACTAACTCCGACTTTCTCTTGTTGAGTTGGAGGAAGGAACAAGCCATCCAACATTTGATATCTTGAGACAAACTAAGGAGCACAGATCATTGGGTTTTAGAGGGAGGTAGAGCTGGGTGTCATCAGCATAACAGTGGAATGAAATATGGTACTTGCATATGAGTCGACCAAGAGGAAGCACATATAGAGAGAAAAGGATAGGGCCCAGAATGGACCCCTGGGGGACCCCACAGGGGTTAGCATCAAGGCAAGTTAGCATCTCTTCCCCACCAACCCTCCACAAAGATTAAAAACATCACATGTTGTTAGTATCATAGATAATTAGCAACGCTCTTGCTCTCTTCCCCTCTTCCCCTCTCTCTGTACCCCGTTTTCTTGAGCGAGAGACAACAGCATGACATGTCGTTAGCATCAAGGCAAATTAGCATCTCCGTCTCCCGAGCCGTCACCCCGCCTCCCCGACCTCTGACAAGAAATAAGAGCGTGACATGTTAGCATCGAGGCACGCTAGCATGTCTCTCTCTCTCTCACCCACGCGCCACAAACCCTTAACAAGAGATAGTGACACGTTGTCAGAATCGGCAATTAGCAACTGTCTTCCTCTCTTTCTTTGTTTCATGACCCAGTGACAACAGCGTGATGTTGTTAGCATCAAGTCAAGTTAGCATCTCAGTCTCTTTTTAAAAGGAATAGACCCTTTTCACACGTCCAGGTTCTACACAACAGACGTCGTCATAGTAGGGAAACTCAGCAGCAATAGCACCATTTATGAATGAATGAGGAATACGTCCATGGAAGACACACCTCAAGTATTTTTGTCTGACATGCATAACCTGGTAACGTTTTTTGACAAACGTCAGCTAACTAGGCAAGAGATCGTTTCCCTTATAGAGAGAAAAAGATAGGGCCCAGAATGGACCCACAGGGGACATTAGCTGCATGAGGAGGAAGTGAAATTGCCCATCTTTACTGTAAGATAAGAGTAAAACCAATCTAGAGCTGTGGCATTAATAACGACCATATGTAGAAGCCGGCTTTTATTGATTTCAATGGAGCAGCTGATGGCTCAGCGGTTATGTTGCGGTTATGTTGGGGTTATGTTACTGATAATTTCTGCCGCTATACATGACTGTGTCAGATGATAGGGAGGAAAGAAGGAAGGCAAAGGAAAGAATAAATGAGTCATACAGGAAACTAAGGAGCAAGAAATGGAGGGAGGGAGGGGTGGGAGGAAGCATGGAAGAGGAAGAAAAGAGAGAGGGGGAAGGAGGAGGAAGAAGGGAAATGGGCAGGCCTTGTGGAAAGGAGAGAAAAGAGAATGAGGCAAGGAAAGATGGATGTTGCAAAGGAAAAAGGAAAGAAAAGAGAGGGGGAGAAGGAGGGAGGCATTGTGGGAAGGAGGTAGGGAAGAAATGAGAGGGAGGGTGGGGTTGGATGGAGGCGAGCTGAAAAAAAGGGATGAAGGACACAGCGATGAGAGAAAGAGGAGGAAGCTAAAGAGAGAGGAAGAAAGGTATGGAGGGAAGGAGAAGAGAAACAAGGGGGGAGGGAAGGAAAAGGCGGAGAAAGGAAGGAAGGGAGGGAGGGAGAGAGGTGGTATAGGAAGGAGGTATAGGGAGGAAGAAAGGGAAGGAAACAAGGAGGGAGGGATAAATGGAAAGAGGGAGGCAAAGAGGGATGAAACCATGAAAACAGGAATAGATGGATGGAAGGATAGATAGTACAAAGGAGAAAAGGGGGGGAAGGTGGCAGGAAGGAGGCATAAGAAGGAAGAAAGGGAAGGAAACTAATAAGGAAGGAGGCAGAAGATGAAAAGAGGGATGGAACCATGAAAACAGGAATAGATGGATGGAAGAATAGATGGTACAAAGAAGAGTTAAAAGAAGAATTAATAACTGATTTATTGATTCCTGTTACGATTGAACGATTTGTCCCTGTCCATGCTGAAACACACAAGTCTGTACGTGTGTGTGTGTGTGTGTGTGTGTGTGTGTGACAGAGAGAGAGAGACTCCCTTTCTGTCTTCATCTGTTACAGTCTCTCAGCTCTCTCTCATCCCGTCTTCCACGTTTCTTGACTTCATTTCCATCAAGTCTCTCCTTCCCACTTTCCCCCCGCAGTCTCCCTTGATCTAATTTCCATAATTAAGGGCCACCAGCATGACGCTCTGCTAGCATCAAGGCAAGTTAGCATCTCTTCCCCACCAACCCTTGACAAAGATTAAAAACATCACATGTTGTTAGTATCATAGATAATTAGCAACGCTCTTGCTCTCTTCCCCTCTTCCCCTCTCTCTGTACCCCGTTTTCATGAGCGAGAGACAACAGCATGACATGTCGTTAGCATCAAGGCAAATTAGCATCTCCGTCTCCCGAGCCGTCACCCCGCCTCCCCGACCTCTGACAAGAAATAAGAGCGTGACATGTTCGCAGCATCGAGGCACGTTAGCATGTCTCTCTCTCTCTCTCACCCACGCGCCACAAACCCTTAACAAGAGATAGTGACACGTTGTCAGCATCGGCAATTAGCAACTGTCTTGCTCTCTTTTTCTTTGTCTCTGTTTGTCCTCTGTTTCATGACCCAGTGACAACAGCGTGATGTTGTTAGCATCAAGGCGAGTTAGCATCTCAGTCTCTTTTCACATTTCCAGGTTCTACACAACAGACGTCGTCATAGTTAACAAACGTTACATAACAAACGTTAGGAAACTAGACAGGAGATCGTTTCCCTTCGTAATTCCCCAAAACAGGGCGTGTCGAAAAGCTCTTGTCAAGCTTCGTCTTCTCTGCGATTGAAAACTGGTCCACCAAAAGAGCGATGGCTGTGACCGGAATGGATCACTCTCTGCGTTTTAGGGCACTAATACGTACCTCAGACATTTTTTGTTAGTGTCCGAATCGTAAAATGATATTGTGGGCACTACATATTTCCCACAATGCACTGTAATATCTAGTGAACAAGCCTGGTCACTAAAACCATTAAAGTATATCAAAATGCATTGCCAGTCTGTCATCACCTGGCTGTTACCAAACAACAAAGTTGTAACCCTTCTGTGGTTTTATAATGATGGCATCCCCTTCTTCGCCAAACCTTGTTTACTAATGCAAGTAAATAAACTGTCTGTTTAATGTCAGCCAGTGACACATATATGGTTGGCTTTGAAGGAATATTGGTAACTTGTCAAACGTTTGCTGAAACATTTGTTTATGCGACTGGTGAATGCAGACGCAGGTTGCCCATGTGGCACATAGGATATTTATATGTAATTGCCCACTTACTTAAATGTGTTATTTTATATGTATGCACTTTATTTTGCATGTTTACAGACGCCCCCCATTCAGTTTCAAGCATAGGATATTTATATGTAATTGCCCACTTACTTAAATGTGCTATTTTATATGTATATACTTTATTTTGCATGTTTACAGACGCCCCCCATTCAATTTCAAGCATTTCTATTTTGAGTATAAAAGGCACGAGATCACCTGCGGGTATATAAGCTGCGTTCCTCAGTTGGCAGTTAACACCTGAACCAGTAAAGCCCCTGAAGACCAGCCGACTCACAACTGTGTTTTTCATTTATTCTTTCAGGTGGGTAAATATCACATAAGCATTTATACAGTTTGTCAGTAATGTAGGCTTTCTATTTAGTGTACCGTTATGCATTGTAGCATGTGTAGTTTGTAGTTTGTTGTTAGTATGTGGGCTAGCTTGGTATCCTAAACGGGGACGAGTTGGCACTAACTTGCTTGAGTGGTTGTTGTCAAATTACACCTGTCAAAACATGTCGAAGGGAGTCAGATGTAATGTTTGCCTGACTCATGTATGTGTAGGATGTAATGTTAGAGTGTTCTGTAGTTTTTATTTTCTTTGTTTTATTCGTTTTCTCCTAACGGTTAATAGAATGTAGACGGTTAGAGCCAGAGCCCGAACAGCTGATTGGCAGCGCCGTAGTTTACCGTTGCCAAGGCAACCAGGCAGCTCACAGGTTGTAAATACGTCATATGTAAACAAAGAGGATGAATGAGAGAGTTTATATCGTTGATGTAATGGTTGTGTGACTGAAGGTATAAGGGAATAAGATAATTGTTTTATACTGGCAATGATAAGAATTGTAGATAATAGAATGATATAGAATGAGCACTTTCAATACCCTTATATGGAATTGATCATTTTTAATAGCCTACTTTTATATATAACAGCCTATTTTATGTTTATTGTGATTCTATTAGCCTATTGATTTTAAATGGAAATATCTAGTGAATGCGTGGTTATTACCGTATTTTGAAATGTTGAGATTTTGATATAATACTGTGATTTTGATATTATATTGTTATTGTTTTACATTGTCATTTGTATTGTTCCAACTAAGCTCAGTTGGCAGTTAACACCTGAACCAGTAAAGCCACTGAAGACCAGCCGACTTCTTTCAGAATAAATAATTTCTAAAATATGTCACCCCTTGAGTCAGCTTGCACTCTATGGGCGTAACACACCCAGGATGATGAATGATGATGAATTAAGTGTCCGAATTCCCTCATGAATCATGTGTGATTTACCGCTAATTAGTGCACTAATAGCATCACCAGCACTATATAGGGAAATACAAATGAGGGAATAGTAATTCATTCCGGTCACAACCGATGTCTTTTGTTGAAAAATCTGGTAGATATCGCAATGAGGACAAAAATGCTGGAGGTGTGTCTTCCATGGACGTGTTATTGTCATTCAGTGCTGCTGAGTTTCCCTCCTGTGACGACTTCTGCTGCACAGAATCCGGAAGAATCAGAACAACAGGTTGACATCTCGCTACTTCATGTGTTAAACTTGTTGGACACGGTTGTTCTACATTGAACCTAGAAACATTATCTTCTGAAAAACCTTGAGGAGGAAAAGGAAACCAACACTGTGGATTCGCTGCCATGTTTGCCGCCCGTTGACGCACTTTCGCAATTCGTAACACAGGAGTGGGAGATATCGGAGCCCGCAAGAAATTCCCACATCCTACTTGTAATTTCTACAAAGGAGGCTGATGTGTGAATGGTTTTTCCCAGTCGTCAGCTTGTGCTTAAGGTAAATCCAATATGACCTGAACACGGCATACGAGCATTGACATTGACATTCACATCATATGCAATTAGCAACACTCTCCCTTTCCTTCTGGCCCCTTTCACACATAAATTTCACAGGTGGGGTTCACAGGTGTAGAAATGCCAGCAAATCAGTTCCGGCAATTTCACCACTCAATAGGGCGAGCACATTTTCAAAGTGTCCCGCACGTTCATGCATGGGGCACATGTATGAGCTTATGCACGCACCATAGGCGTTTTCATCAGGATGGGGGACAATTATTTCAGCGTTTAGCACACCTAGTGATGCACCTTTCAACACCATGGACAGAGCCTCAGCAAACCAAAAATTATGTTTTGTCTCCAAAAATCCACCAAAACATAGTTTATGTGGTGCATTGTTTATGTTTTTTGATTGGGTTAGGTAATAATGAGCGGGACACAACATGATAAACGTCTATGTAAGTGCTGAAAATAAGTATAATACTATTATTATTATTATTTTTATTGTGGTGAAAACCGGGACAATTTGGTAGTGAATGTTGAAAACCGGGACATTTTAGTGTTTTACAGATATTTGTCGGGACTCGGGACACCCATCTTGAAACCGGGACAATCCCGGACAACCCGGGACATCTGGTCACCGTAACACTCAAGACGTCGTAACATTTCTGGTAAAGTTCTGTGTCGACTGTGTGTGTGAACGACGGCGTGACATTAACGGGACGAGCAGCACAACGTTAGGACTGTAGGACGCTCTGATGCTCTGCTGTCCAACTGTGTGAGCCACAGTATCATATTTGAATTGCACTTTCATATTCCATCTCATAACGAAGTCATATTATCATTATTATTAGCATCATCACGGAGTCATTCCTATGTTCCCGGGGTCCTATGTTCCCCAGTTCTAGGGTTAGGTTGGTTGTGTGTAGATGTTTACCCAGAGCTCTGACCACAACTGTTTCACAGAACAGAAGGGCTTTTTACCAGAGCTATCCAGGTGAGGCACTGGCCATCCACCGTAAACAGATTGCACCTCGCTCCAGGTTAGAGACCTTCAAAATCAAATAAAATGATAACCATTGGTTTTGTTGTGTTCATATAGCTGTTTTGAAGCCTTGTTCCAGTAAAAAAAACTGGATAATATTTATTACATATTTTAACTTGAAACGGGTCAAATTTGACCCGAACACAATAGGAGGGTTAATGTGTGTTAACAGAATATTGAACTGGGGAACTTAGGACCCTGGGAACATAGATACGCTCCCCATTAGCACTAGGGTTATTATTCATTCATCATCTTGTACGGTTCGACTTAGTTCTTTTAGTGCTCCTTTCTACCAATGTGCAACATTGTTCTTCTTGTGTTGTATATTTCCTATTTGTATATTTCCTATATAATATATATTATCTATATATATATGTTATGTATGTATATGTTATGTATATTTCCTATTGTACATTTCCTATTTTATTTTTATGCTACAAAGTTGCTGTGAGCTAGTCACAAGCATTTCATTGTCCAGAATGACCCTGTCTTATCAGAATCAGAATCAGAAATACTTTATTGATCCCCGAGGGGAAATTGGGTTACGTTGCAGTTGCTCACATTCTAGAAGAGAAATATATATAAACATAAAGAAATTATAAGAAAAATAGAAATAAGAAAATAAGAAATATGGAAAATATGTGCATTATACTACAATATATAACAATAATAATATAGAAATAAGAGAAATAAGAAATATGTACAAATATGTGCATCGTACTACAATATATACAACAGTATAAATAATTAAATAATTATTGCACAGTTGAATTATTGCACAAAATTATTACCAGAATCAGTATTGCACAGTTTAAAATATAAATGCTGCACATATGCCAATAAAAACATTTTGACTTTGACTTTGACAAAGCTCTACAGGAGGAGACGAGTTTATTCTGTAAAGACAGGAGGGAAATACAAACCACTTGAGAACTGGGTGGAGCTTTTTGGATGAAGGATTGGCATAAATGTTGAACTGCACAGACAGTGGAAGTAAGAGAAGCTGTTCAGCGTCTTCACTCCCCGTGTTTTCATTCTGCAGCGACTGGTGTTTAAACATCATTTACGGGAAATGACAACAGTGGAATTTAACGGTATCGCCAGTGTCGTGTGAACGGTGGCATTACTTTAAAGAAGCAGAAAGGCACGTCCTGTGTGAACAACAGAAACCGCTACAGTGACAGAAACAATAATCTGGCAAATGTTCCGGTTTCATGTGTGAAAGGGGCTTCTGTCTCTCACTGGAGCGTCAGACAGCAACATGACATGTTGTTCACACAAGAGCAACAGTTAGCATCTCCTTAACTCCCTCTGCCTCTTCTCTGGTCTGCCAAAAAATATATTAAACTTATTCAAAATGCTGCCGCTAGAGTTCTGACTAGAACAAAAAAATCTGAACACATTACCCCAATTCTCAGGTCCCTGCACTGGCTCCCAATTAAGCAAAGAATTGACTTTAAAATATTACTGCTTGCCTACAAATCACTAACTGGCCTAGGACCAGCATACATCTCCGCTGACCTGAGTGTTCTAGTGGACTCATGGGGTGCATGAGTCCACTAGAACACTCAGGTCAGCTGGGTCTGGACTGTTAACCGCTCCAAGAGTCAGAACAAAACATGGTGAGGCAGCATTCACTTACTATGCCGCATACAACTGGAACAGACTTCCAAATGATCTTAGACATGCTCCAACTGTAAACACTTTTAAAACTAGGCTTAAAACTTTTATGTTCTCCATCGCCTATAATTAAACTCTTAGCACTTTAACTCCAAATATATGTAAATATGTGCGTGTGGTTTATGTATGTATTTACTTGGATCGACAGAACTTAGATTTTTATACTGTAACACTCTTACTGATTTTATAATGTTGCCCTTACTCTTTCAGTGTTCAGAAACTCTTTTCGTGTTTTTCATTGTCTTACTTTTATCTTATCCATCTCTGTTTTTATTTCTCTCTTTTAATCATGTAAAGCACTTTGAGTTGCCCTGTGTACGAATTGTGCTATATAAATAAACTTGACTTATCTTGACTTGACGAGCGAGTCAGAAGCTCTGTCTCCGCTCTCTGCAACTTACTTCCATAAACAAGAGACAGCAGTATTATATATGTTGTTGTTCCTGGCCATCCATGTGATATTCTGTCTCCTAGTCTCTCTCCAGAACAGGACAAGGCTGTCAAGCTTATTGTAAACAGATCAGCTGTGTTTGCTGTGTGTGTGCTGTGTGTATTTGTGTTTGTTTTTATTGTAAACTCTGACACACTGATTTTATATTTATATTAGCCAAGTGGATACATAAATCGCTGCCAGGTTGTGTGGATCTATGTGACTTCCCTAAATTGTATTATTTATGAAGTTCTGGTCATAAATTAATCATGTTAGAGTGGGTTTTGTACTGTATATGTGTGTATATGCTCTGTATGTGTGTGTACTTGTGTTCACACCTATGTCACTGTGTGTGTGTGTGTGTGTGTGTGTGTGTGCGTGCATGAATGTATGTTATGACTCAATAGCAGTTTAACACACACTGACAGATATAGATTTAATCCATAGTTAATGAGCCAAATGCACAGCCAACATGAGAAACAGAAATACATTTGTAATCTGCTTAATTTTATTCTAATTTTATTTTCACTGTAGCAGCAAAGAATGCAGGTGTGGGTTGGTGCAGAAAGAGTAAAGGTACTAAAGGATTTGAGTAAAAAGGTAACACGGGATATTCATCAGACGAGACCGAAACCGCAATGGTGGAGGTGTTTGCCTTCACATAAGAGACGATGTACATTTTAATCACCGGTCAGAACTAGAAGTTGCTTGTGTGGATATAATTCTACCCAAAACCCGACCTATCATAGTTTGAGTATGCTATAGACCTTCAAAGCAGCAGAACTTCTATGAACAATTTGAAACACTATGTAGTGAGGTTAATGTTGCAAATAATGAATGTATTTTCCTTGGGGATTTTAACACAGACGTGCAAATATCACCCAAAAGAATCAGAATCAGAATTCTTTATTATGCCAAGTATGTTTGCACATACAAGGAAAGTGACTTGGTGTGGTACGATAAGCAAAGAAGTTTACAATATAAGCAAAATATTACAAAATATAGCAAAATACAAAAAATAGCAACATATTAACAAATGTATACAAAATACAAAAAATAGCAAAATATTAACAAATGTATACAAAATACAAAAAATAGCAAAATATTAACAAATGTATACAAAATACAAAAAATAGCAAAATATTAATGTTAATTCTAAATTGTATGGTGAGGTAGGAGATGTTGGTGAAACAACAGTGCATTTGTGTGTGTGTGTGTGTGTGCGTGTGTGTGTGTGTGTGTGTGAGTGTGTGTGTATGTGTGCAATGTTGTTTGGGTTGGCTATTCTGTGGGTGAGTATGGGGGAGGAGGAGTAGGAGGAAATCCCTGATCTGGGCCTTTCACTCCTGCTTTTTTATTTCCCTTTGTTTTCCCTTCATATTGCAGAGATCAAAAGAAGACCAAAAAGATGACCGTTATTTGCAATGCACTCAGTCAGATGTGGAGACTGTATGTTAATGTAGCGTGTAGTGACTATGGGGGGAGGGGATAAGGGGCCGTGACAGTGGGGGGGTCCCGGGCCTTGTTGATGAGGCCAGCTGCAGACGGGAAGAAGCTGTCTGCAGCTGGCCTCATCAACAAAAACAAAATCATCAAAAGGAGTGGGTTGGTGGATATACTTCACAAACTTACAAAATTAAAGAACCCACTCGTATATGTGTTAACAGTAAAACAATATTGGATTTGATTCTGGTGTCTGATTCTGAGAAAATTAGTCAATCTGGAGTTTTAGGATATGGTGTCAGTGATCATATGATATTGATAATGATATTGTACCCGTAAGCGCACTAAAGTTCCCCACGGTCAGTATGACTTTGTAAAAACGAGGGCAATGAAACAATATTCAAAAGAACGTTTATTGAATCTCTGGGTATGTTAAATTGGACGGACATATGGAACAGTAATGACGCAGACGAGGCATGGAGTCTTTTTAAAGTGAAATTCCTGTCTGTATTGGATTCTTTGGCCCCAGTTAAACACATACGAATCAAGCAGAATGCTGCTAAATGGATTACCCATGAGATTTTGGAGTTTATTAGGAAAAGGGATAATGCTCTCATCAAGTTTAAAGGGACCAGTCAGCAACAGTACTATGATGAATACATCAAACTAAGGAATCTAGTGAAATACAAAACAAACAAGGCAAAATCATATTACGATAATAATATTACGTGGTTATGTAATATTACAAATAATATTACATAACCACTGTAAACGACAATCTGAAACAGCCACAAAAAGTATGGTCAGTTTTAAAGGATACTGGCTCCACATCTTCTAACAAAGCAAAGTTTCAAAATATCAGTTTGGAAATTGATGGAGCCATATGTCATGAGAAAACAAAAATTGCCAACCATTTTAATGCCTTTTTTTTTTTTACCACTGTAGCCTCATCCCTGGTTAAGAAGTTACAAGCCTGTAAGGGATACTATGGGGTTTCCTTTGTTCAAAACTTTTATCAAAGTTTGAACATAGCAAATGATATGTTTGAGTTAGATATGGTAACAGAGAGCAATGTTTTTAATCTTCTTTGCAAAATGAATATAACTAAAGCAACTGGACTAGACAATTTGCCAGCTAGATTTAGGATAGTGCCAGCATAACAGCAAAAATCTTGATGCTTATTGTGAATCTTTCTATACACACTGGAAAGTTCCCAAATGATCTGAAGTCAGCCAGAGTCCTTCCTCTGCATAAAAAAGACAGTAAAACCCAGGTTAGCAATTATAGGCCTGTGTCAGTCTTAAACATACTATCTAAAGTCTTTGACAGACTGGTATATAATCAACTGGAAGAATATCTTCTCAAACACAAAATACTTTTTAAGTACCAGTCTGGCTTCAGAACAGCTCACTCTACAAACACGTGTTTGATCAATCTTTTTGATTACATAAAAATGGAGAGCGAGAAAGGGAATTATACGGGTATGGTCATGTTAGACTTACAGAAGGCTTTCGAAATTGAAATGTGTGGGCCTAAAATACATAGCTGTAAATTGGTTTAAATCCTACTTGGCAAACAGGAAACAGGTGTGTAAAGTTAGTGAAGCCCTGTCCACAGTTATGGAGGTCACATGTGGGGTACCACAGGGCTCCATTTTGGGACCATTGTTGTTTTTAATTTATGTCAATGATATGCCAGCAGCAGTGACATCTAAAATGATGCTTTACACAGATGACTCTACCTTATTAGTATCCGGTAAAGATACCAGAGTTATACAGGAAACTCTTAGTAGAGAACTGTCTCTGGTAAGAGACTGGTTGATTGACAAAAAACTGTCTTCACATCTGGGAAAGACAGAGTCCATTTTATTTGGCACTAAACACAAGCTTAAGAAAAGAAAAGAGATACAATTAAGATACAGTGTGAAGGAAATATTATTGAATCCAAAACCAAATACCAAAATACAACAAAATACCTTGGAGTCTCTCCCGACCAATCTGTCTCTGGGGAGGAAATTGCAGCTACAATCTTATCTAAAACTGCAAAAAAGCTGAAGTTTTTATATCGTTACACTCATTTTTTTAATATTAAGGTTAAGAGACTTTTAGTTGCCTCATTAATCCAGTGCCACTTCGACTATGCCTGCTCTGCATGGTATAGTGGACTTTCCCAAAAGCTTAAAAACAAAATGCAGGTAGCGCAGAATAATGTTATCAGATACATGCTCAATGCTCCTCCCAAGACACATATTGGACCTGTAGAAATGAAGGAAGTTGGATTATTACCTGTTGAAGATCGAGTTAAACAACTGAAACTTAACCATATGTTTGATATAATTCACAAAAGGGCCCCAGAGTATATGAACTGTCAAATTGATATGGTTAGAAGCCAACATAAATGCCACACAGAGCAAGCATTATGTCATGCAGTGTTCCTCGTGTTAAAGGTGAAATAGCAAGAAGCTCATTTTTCTATACTGGGATCTCCTTATGGATCAACCTGCCCCTGCATATTAAACAAAGCCAAACAAAGGCAATTTTTAAAACAAAAGTTAAGGCTTTGTGGGGAGTGTCGATGGCTCACTTTTAAGGGAGGGAGTTTGAACCATGGGCATGGGGTTGCAAGGTAGTAGGTTCATATCATTGACATAAATTAAAAACAGCAATGGTCCCAAAATGGAGCCCTGTGGTACCCCACATGTGACCTAGTAAGTTTATCTTATCTAATTTGTTTGTTTCCATCGACTTGTTTGTTTTTATTTACTGTGTTTGTTTGTTTCCATCGAGGACCACTTTGGAAATAAGTATTTTTAGTAATGCTTTTAAGTGCTATCCTCTGGGATTTTGTGTCATGGTACTCTTTTGAGTTGTTGTGCTTTTAAATTCCTAATAAAATCAAATCAAATCAAACCAGGATATAAAAAGAAAAGAAACAATAATCTGGCAATTTTCCGGTTTCATGTGTGAAAGGGGCTTCTGTCTCTCACTGGAGCGTCAGACAGCAACATGACATGTTGTTAGAGCAACAGTTAGCGTCTCCTTAACTCCCTCTGCCTCTCTGCACCTCATTTCCATAGAAGAAGGACCAGCAGCATGACAGGCGGTTGGCTTCAGAGCGAGTCAGAAGCTCTGTCTCCGCTCTCTGCAACTTACTTCCATATCAAGAGACAGCAGTATTATATGTTGTTGTTCCCGGCCATCCATGTGATATTCTGTCTCCTAGTCTCTCTCCACAACAGTACAAGGCTGTCAAGGTTATCGTAAACAGATCAGCTGTGTGTGCTGTGTGTATTTGTGTTTTTTTTGTAAACTCTGACACACTGATTTTATATTTATATTAGCCAAGTGGAAACATAAGTTACTGCCAGGTTGTGTGGATCTATGTGACTTCCCTAAATGGTATTATTTATGATGTTCTGGTCATAAATAAATCATGTTAGAGTGGGTTTTGTACTGTATATGTGTGTATGTGTGTGTATATGCTCTGTATGTGTGTGTACTTTATGTTCACACCCATATCACTGTGTGTAGGTGTGTGTGTGTGTGTGTGCATGAACGTATGTTATGACTCAATAGCAGTTTAACACATGCTGACAGATATAGGTATAATACATTTGTAATCTGCTTAATTTTATTCTAATTTTATTTTCATTGTAGCAGCAAAGAATGCAGGTGTGGGTTGGTGCAGAAAGAGTAAAGGTACTAAAGGATTTGAGCGAAAAGGTAACACAGGTTATAAAAATACTACAAATAAATAAATAAAGTTAGAGCTCCTTAATGATTATGACAAAAAGTTTCTACAGGCTGTGGTGGCTGTTCACAGACTTGCAACTTCACAGTTCAAAGTGTGAAACCCTATTCAATTTCTATGAGAAAAACAACAAATCAACATTTTCTGTGGTTGTTTTTTCTGTGTTCTGATAATTGATGTGAAATGTATGTTGTTTTATTATTGTTTTATTAGGATCCCCATTAGCTGGCAAATTAATGACAGCTAGTCTTCCTGGGGTCCTCACAAAAAGCAATACAATACAAATAATCAATAAGATAAGTACGGAAGAGGATTAGGGCCACATGTGAAAAATTTATTTGAGTTCTGACTTTAAACTCAGAATTCTTTTTCACCTGACTTTTTTTTTTTTTCTTTTTTTTTTTTTCACCTGACAAAACTTTTTTTTTTTTTTGGTGGCCCTAATCCTCTTCCCTACATAAGAGAATACTTAAGACAACAATAATAATAGTACAAGGAAACACTTTAATTTAAACTAAATCCAGTGAAAAAAATAAAAATATATATATATAAACATAGAACAAATAATAACAATTATAACAATTAAATAAAATCAAAGTTTACATGGTCAGTTTCATCAGTTCACTTCTGAGTGCCTTTTTGAAAGTGTAATTATTCTTTGCCAGCCTGGTGGATAGTGGTATTCACATCAACAATAATCAACCTTCTGTCAGGTTTTACCCATATTTTTTTTTTTTATTTGATGGACGCTTATCGTGATCAGGATCCTGACATCACCGCGATGTGTTTAGTAACTCCACTTCCCCGGTGCACAATGTGCCGGTGTGTTGAAATTCAAGCTGTGTGGAGGATTATAAACATGCCAAAACTGAACACCCTACTGGTTAGTAATAAAGTTTCAAATTATATTTTCCGGTGTGTGTTTTTTGCCGATAAGCAAGGCAAAAACAACCTGCCAGATTTTTGAAGGGACCTTGGTGTGGCAGGAGCCTTCAGCCTCAGTGCTCCTGTGGTTCTGAATGCAGAAATCCGTTCACTTTGTTTCACTCGCTGCCTGCTGACATTTACTACTCATATTATGCTTCAGTAAAGCAGAAATATTACACATTTAACATTTAACTCGGGATTACATTATAGAAGTTGTTCCTTTCTTTCATTCTTCTCATTTCCCTGTTGGAAAAGACAGGCCACAGAAACATAGAAGAACAATTTTGGAAATCTTATCCTCAAAAACATCAGACTGTGTCTCCTAATTGCTGAGGGACGGAGGAACGCTGATTGAAGCTAGAAAATTGCTGCTTTTCTTTCGCAACCATCACAACACAAAGAGCGCTCTGCTTCTTCTACTTCTTCTTTTCATTTTGTTTTTAGACTATAAGTGCTTATGTTGCCAACCATAATTATCTTTCAGTTTCCTTGTCAATAACCCAATTCCTGTAATTCCCTGTTGCAGTTAATTGGTTACCCGTGTAATTCATTCATCAGAGGAAGAAAAAGCTCTTTGAAAACGTGACCCCAGATTTCACCGGTTCACTACTCGCAAGTTTCTTTTCAAGTTCTGAGAGAATGTGAGATTAGAAGAACAGATTTCAAAACGGGGTCACAGAGACTTTGTTATGGAAACACACTGTCAGTACACACACACATGCACGCACACACACACACACACACACACACACACACACACACACACACACACACCACCTTTCTGGGTTTTCTATTCTTGTAAGGAAGTTTGGACCCCACAAAAGTGAAAACATAGACAAACACACACACACACACACACACACACACACACACACACACACACAAACTCACACACACAAGCAAACAAACTAACCCTGTTCTGAGCCTCAGCAGAGCTTCGTCAGTCTCGTCTGTTGTCAGAGTGTCAGTTGTTTCAAAGCCGCAGCGCTAATGAGGAAACTTTCCCACTGAGGAAATTTTCCCACTCAGAGAGAATCCGCTAAAACAACTTTTGTTATATTTCGATTCAAATCACTTTCAATACTCAGTACTCAGAATACACATGTTGAAAGAAGTTCAGTATTAAATATCTGAGCATCCCACCTGTAAGTGTCATTATTTTAGTTTTAGTTACCTAGAAACCTTTGTAAAGTCCCATAATTTGCATTTTCTAAATGCAACTTGTTTCAAATGATGGATATCTCATTTTACAGTAAACATGGACCATACTGTGATCAATATGGTGGCATGGTGTGTGTCAGATTTGTCCCTGCCCCGCTGTCACCAAGACTAATTCCTGCACATTTGTTTGTTTTTAGCATGAAAAGCAATCCTGACTTTGATGTAAAAATGCACAGCAGCAGTCAGAAGCCAAAAATATTTAAATACGTTATTAATAAGCTCAGGATGTTTTACTGCACAGCAGCAATCCAAATTACAAACATTACACAAGTTTCAGTCGTAGAGAAATGTAAACACAGAACACAGAAACAGTATTTCCACTGTTTTTCTCATGATTTCCATGTTAATCAGCTTCGACACTCATCAAAATCCATGAGAGCAATTTGAAACATATTAAAATGTTGAAATGAGTTTTTTTTCTATGTTTTTTAATGCATAATAAAAAAAAATCTCATTAAAAATGAACAGCGGCAGATGAGGAAAAGTCATTTTAAGTCTCTGTGTTTCCGGTGCATCAGCAGTCCAGATGACAGTCAGCTGGACTCACTGACAGGTTCAGGAAGCTGGGATCCACATTCCTTTCAGCACCAGTCCTAGAGAAATGTATGGCAGAAAATGAAGCCGTACATTAAGGGTGTTTTACTTTCTGTGATAGCTAAGTAAGGGCAGTATCCCGCTTACACCATGGTCACTTGCCAAAGAAAAAAAAATTAAGACCATTAATTTATATTTTCATGCGTTTTGTAATCAAAATCTAAAGTTTTTCACAAGCCATAACTCAGTTTCCCTGGTAACACCTGAGGGTTTGACTAATACCTGGAACAATCATTACCATCCCATAAGGTTCTTATGCAATGGAAACGTTGTTCACTGCTCCAGTAAATAGGACGAACCTTAGATAGGACTTGGCAGCAGGAGATATTTCTAGTCCGCTCAGCTCATAGAACCCTTTGGCTCAGCTAGGAGCCAGAAAGCTAACGTTATGCTGCAACATTCAGAGTCAATAACAAACAGTAAATATAATTTGACAAGACTAGCTAGCTATCCAGCCATGTCATTGTCCCCAAATCAAGATTTTCAACATACAAATTGTAAACGGAGGCTTTGACTGCGTCCCTGTTGCTATGGTTACTCATTTTAGATACAGGCTGATGCTACGTAGCCAGCGCATTAATTTAGAACGGTGAACAGACAGTTTCACTGGAACTACTTAGTAGGTGTCCATTATCAGGAATTAATGGACACCCTGCAGCCAATCAGAATCAAGTATTCACCCAGACCATGGTATAACAAGCTATATAAAGGGGCAGTGACAATGGGGAGATAATATTTGGGTATAAATTGAATGCCTGAATTCAAAAAATAGTTTTTAATGCTTTGTGATGCTTTGTTTGGGTCTTTAGGAATTGTAGAGAAACTGAAAGTAATAATTCAACATTTTCATATCTAAAATGTCTGTTTTGTTACTCTCTATAGCAAATTAATATAACCCAATAGTCCTTCAACCTATATCCAGTCCTCTGCCACACAGGAAGTGATGCGTTTTACGTTTCCGCTTTGTTTGGAATCAACAGAAGAAGAAGAACTGTAGTAGTTAGCATGAGCAGCGATAGCCACCATGACTGAACAGACAGAGAAAAGAGAAACTCAAACTGCAGCAACAGAAAATCCAAGCTCCGCCCACTCTGTTTGATTGACAGGTGATCTGTGGGACGAGCAGTGCAGAAACATCAGAGTGAGGCTGAGGGACAAAGATGGAGACTGAATAAAAAAGCAACATTTGTGACCCAATGCTAAGACTCTACTCTTTAAATAGAGTCAAACATGAAAACAAATACTTCTATTCTTCCCATTGAACTGTTTGTATAGAATAATGTTATTGCAGTGACATTGCATCACTGTATAAAATTTGGATTTCTTAGGTTCATCCTGAGTTTCAAAGGTTGAATGAAGAATGTTACGCAGTCGAAAACATAATTTCTCTAAGTGAGATGGTTTTTGGAAAAATAGAAATGAGTTTCTGTCATTTGTCAACTTTCCTTTTCCCCATAATGCATCTGTAATTCTGAACCCAGACACAGACTATAATGAGTTTCCTGTTATTCTTAGAGTTGGATGGGTCAGACAGTATCAGGTAAGCTGTCAATGGCCACAGATAATTGACTAATTGGACTTTCAAATATTGATTGTCTCTTTAAAGAGGTAATAACTGGAATTATAATAATACTATGGTACTTTATCATCTGCTTTTTTGCTTGAGAACGAGACTTTTTAGTCTGAAAGCTCTGTGTGACTCTGGTAATCTCTTGGGTTGTGTCTCTTCCTCCATGATAAACCCCCAAATCAGTCTCCTCTACCGGAGCAACAGATCATAGAATCACTGGAGAATTGTGTTTTTTTTCTCTCTCCATTCACTGCCATTGTCTGGAGGAACAGTCTGAAAATCACTTCTAGCACATAAAGGAACGCCGACAAAGCAGATTCTGACAATATATAAAAAACTAGTCATGTTGCTGAATTGTTTTGAAGTGAATCTCTTTCTTTATGTTTATTAAACCTTTCAGTCTGAACAAGTGGAACACCGAAATCCAGTCGGAGGAAACTAAAGACAACGGAGCCAAGAAAAGACTGTATATAAATATTGTTTTTGCCAATAGTTATAAATAAGCAAAAAGAAGTGTGAGACAGGACTTTGACAAAGCAGATTCCGCAAATATATAAAAGTGGAGTCTCTCACTTTTTTTTCGAAAATGATTGGAAAGCCAGAAATCTCAGCAGCTGGAGCAGTAATCGTTGAGTCAGCGGTATCGATCAACAACTCAATCAACTCCCACAGATAGATTATGGTCATTTTGTGCTATGGGGCAGTAAAAACCTTGCTTGTTACCCCCTTTAAAAAATCTAGATGATTCCATATCTAAAATTATTTGGATTTGAAGATGCTAATACAGCTGTTTTATTTCCAAAAATAGTACTTTCATTTAAACAGCGGTTTTGTAAAAGTAGTTTCTCATCTGATCCCGTTGTGGAACCACACTCTGCAGTCCAGTCCGGTCTGTTCTGCTCCGGTTCTCCTCCACAGTGTGTGAGCGGAGAGCATCACCTCTCTGTTCTCAAGTTATTACACATCAGGACAGAATGAGCTGCTTTTCCCTGTCTCCTCTCAGGATGCAGAGCGGCGGTTCGGCCGTACGTCTTCCTCACCCCAGACTGCCACCCGGAAAATTGTGTCTACCCCGGTGTGCAGTAAATTCAAAATGTCACCTCTAAAATGGCTTTTCGCTGCATAAAGAACCGCTGTAATATTCTTGTCATTTCTTTGAATGGCTCAGCTGGCGTACGTTTATTCCCTGAGCGGCTGAGCGGTGTTTCCAATGCCTCTGTGAATTAGACTGAAGAAATAATGACGACTTTATGAGCTCTTTTCAAAAACAGTGTGGCTCTCCTAAGGCTACAGCAGAGCTGCTACTGGGAATATCAACTGAACCTTAAGCTGATTTGTGTTGGACAAACATCAATTCACTGAGGGTTTGGGCCTAACTGACATTCACATGCAAAGGGATTTCTGTAATCTGAATACAAGTATGGTTAATGTAATTTGTAAGTGAAATACAATCAGATTGCAAATGAAGAGTTTTGTTCTAAAAATCCACCTGACATTGATTGATAGCACAAAACTTAAATAAATTGTAATTGTTTTCATACAAAATGACATCACTTTTGCAGTGATAATTTAAGGCTTAACTCCAATCTTTGATGATTTTTTTTCTTTAATTCCATCCAAATTAAGGCTGCAGGGCAAACTGTCTGTGTTGGAAGGAAGTCATGACTTTTGTTGGACAAAGAGACTACATAAGGAAGAGACTCGACAGGAGGTGACTCTGCAGGCTAGTTCTGTCTGTAATTCTGAAGTACATGACTGCGTGTGTCAGGTCCTTGATATGCAAAATCACCAATGAATATTTACAGTTTCCTCATCCGCTTGATGCATATTTATGATCAGCATGTTTTGATCCCACAGCTGACTTGCCTGACAAGCCAAAGCACAGATACTATCCACCTACAAGCCCATCCTCAGTCATAAATATTCATGAGAAAACCAATAAACTGAGCAGACTCATTCCCACAGAACTTGAATGGACAGAACAGTCATTCCCATTCAAATCAATCACTTTTTTGTGAACCGTTGGGCTAGCTTCTGTATAAACCGACTTTCGGCAAGTCACTGAGGCAAGAGGAGAGCTAACATGCTAATGTTGACTAGAAGAGCTAGAGAGAGAAGTCCAGTCTGTGATGAAGCTACGTTAGCCTCGTCGCTAACGTTAGCTATCAGTTGAGTTCTGACAGTTTGCTAACAGACTCATCTGCTCAGTCCTCACAGTGTGACAGACTTTACGGCCTTAATGTCCAGACTGTGTTGTTACCATAGCAACTAACCCTTAAAATTTCATAATCACCATTTTATGCTGCACAAGCCAAATTACCATGACAAACACTGGAAGGACCGATCTATCCATTCAGGTTCTGTGCTCATTTAACTGTCCTGCAGACTACAGTGCTAGCTTGCGTCCTCACCATGCATGCACAAGTTGGCAATCTTGCTCTCTCTCATCTTGGAAAAGACAAAAGCAGAGAGATTTGCCTGTTTAAGCTGTTTAACATCTTAACTGTTTCAAAATTAGTTAAGATAGATACCAAACATTTGGCTGGTAGAGCCGCTGAGAATTAAAATTTCCTTGACAAAATGCTATCTATCCAGTTTTGGAAGAAAAAAACAGGTGTTACTTTTTCAAATAGTCTATATGGCATCATGTATACTAAAACCTGGTCAGCTTAACTAATGTTTTTCCGGTGGCTGGTCTTCATTCCCCAACCCCCGCTGTTCTCTAATAAGGAATCACTGGTGGTTGAATTTTATGACAAGAAAGCACATTCACTTGGCTGCACTCTGAACAGGAAGGCTGCTTCAGTATTACAAGCAATTAAACGTTTCACTAATCATTCATCAAATAGAGTGTTGCTCCAACACCGGTTTAATTGAGAGGGAAAGAGGACGAGTTAAGAGAGAGGAAGAAGGAAATACACACAGCTCCGTTTATGCTCAATAAAATCCCAGTGCAGATAGAATATCTATCAAGATGACGTCTACAGTTTGCTCGACATTCATTCAGCAGTAAGAAGGCTACAGCTACTAGAGAAAATGGGAAAAGCACCAGCATGTTTAGGCACAGTGTTTGAGATAAGAGTGGCTTCTTATCCTGAATTCAAAGTTCATTAGCCACAGTGAGAAATGACTTGCAATAATCATGATTGACATTGACAGTTATTATCATTGTACAGAATCCAAATTATATATTTTCAAGTAAAATAAATGTACTTAAATTTGTCTTGGGGTCACTGATGCAGACATATCAACATCTTACATAGTAACACAGTGCATAGACCTACTGTGACTCACATGGTGCAGGCACAACAAGAAAGAGACAAAGACACAAACCACGACATATCAAAGACAGGCTATATGTGAAGAAGTTTGTTCTAATTTGAAAATAACTGAAACCTGCTTTTATAAAATAAAAGCATAATAATAAAACTTTCTGAACCCCGTTTGCATTCCTACACATCTGCTTTGCACACTAGCTAACATATAGTATAAGATAGCATTAGTTGGCTAGTAGTTGCACGGTAACATTAACTTCAGTTGCTTTATTAAATTAGCCTGCTGGCTAGTTAGCTAGCCAGCAATGCCAAAAAACAACTGTTTGACTCTTAAAGGATAAGTTTGTCGATTTTGTTCCTATATATAACTCCTCTCTTCATCCTGTAGCTGTTGGACCCACAGACAGTATTGTCTCCAGTCAGCTGTCAGTTGAAGCTCCGCTGCCTCTTGCTGCAACAATGAGTCCAAACTGTTTGTCAGAATATCTCCAGAAAAGCCGTCTGTGTCTCCACAGAGTCGAGAGGAAACAGACTCAGTTCCTCCGTTACGCAACTTTCACTAATCAGGAAATCACAGAACCGTTTTTCTCTGCCGCAGCACAGACCGCTGTGGGGTGAAAGGCGGTTCCTGGCGGAGTGATCCGGTTCCGGACGGTCGGGTCAGATCGTAAACAGTAGAGTTCGGGAGAAGACGATCCGCCGAGGGGAAACGGTCGGTGCCGCCGCTTTCCGGGCCGCAGAGAGAAATACGTCGGTTGCTCTCCGTATCGTTTTCACAGACTGGATGTTTTGGAGATATTCTGACAAACAGTTTGGACTCATTGTTGCAGCAAGAGGCAGCGGAGCTTCAACTGACAGCTAACTGGAGACAAGACTGTCTGTGGGTCCAAGTACTGCAGGGATGGAGGTCAATATATATGTCCAAAATCACCGAACTTATCCTACAGCTCCTAGAGAATAGAGACTCGGGCCAAAGTGGCTTGGGCTAAAGACAAGACAGTTTACTGTGTCACAGTAACCTACATTTGGAAACAAATCCACCTTATCGCACTATTCACTTTTACTGAGAACGTTACTGAATGGATCTACAGCCACATCACAGCAATTGTGTTCAGGTATCTTTCTTTTTCTAGCCTGGTTGCTATAGATTTGCGCCCAGGCAATTCTCCAATAAACCTCCATGTCAGCTGGTTGCTAGGAGATTTGTGACACAAAAGCAGAGCCTCTATACACTCACCATTCACTAACACAAAACATTCAATTGCAGTGTAATTTCAATGTAATTTGAAGGTGTCCAGAAAGACAGCGCTCATAACTGTTGTCATGCAGATGAGTTGTGATTGGACAATTGGTTGTATTAATGTAGATGTGATGGATCGTGAGCAGCTGATTGGTTGATTAATTCAGTCATGATGAGTGGTGACCAGCCTCTGCCCTGCGGTGCTTAGTTGTCTCTCTGGAGACGATAATGGGCACCGAGGCAAGGCTTTTAGACGGCTATAATTAATGAATTATCCAAGAAACCATTTCTGTCCGGGCGTGGGTGGATAATGGGAAGGGTGGGACAGGAGTGTGTGTGTGTGTGTGTCATCTCCATGCACCTGTGTGTTTATCTGGCTGTCTGCATCTCTGCTGTCTCTTTCTATTGGTATGTTATTACATTTATATTTTTGCTCCCTTCCTGAGACTCAGAGAACAGCAGTGCTTTAGATAAAGGAGGAACACAAACTAATTATGATGGAGCATCTACAACTATAAGCACTTTGTCCATTTTCCAGTCATTTTTCATGTCTATTTACTGGCGTCTCTCTCAGTCTGATTGGCTGGTGGAGCTGTGACTGTTGTCTGAGGAAAACCTCCTACATCCTGCAAGCCAATGTTTCAGAAATCAAGAATAAAACAGCCTTGTTTACGGATTGACACCCACGCTTTATGTCTCCCACGCAATGAAACCGACAAAACAGCGGGGAGCGTGAACTGTGGGTCTCGCTGTGTCTTGTCTCTTGTTCCTGACAGTCCCAATGGGGCTGCATCATCTCTCAGGGACAACATGTTTCACTTGTTTGAAATTGAAATTCATGGGCTTGAGGGTAAAACACAAAACCTCAGAAATTGAGTTCAGAGAAGATTTTTATGTTGTGGCAACATGTTGCTTGGATACTTTCTGTCTAGTGTCAAAGTGCAGGTTTATTCAAGGTGAGCTTTAACACGACCAGTGCTGTTTGGTAGAGTTTCCACTCTGATCACCGATCCAGGAAAGAAATGGACTCGGCTTCCATCGTTTGTTGCTGAAGCCCAGCCTGAGATCTTCATCACTACGACCGTGTTCTCACAGCCGTCCTGCTGTGGGCAACTCCATCACATCACTAAATAGAAGGACACTCAGAGAACGCAGACCTCCGCCAAGGCCAATAGTCCAGTCTTCTATGATATGCAAATGTGCAAGCACAAACAATATACGAGTCCGCTCCAAAATTTAATGGGTTCTTCCTTGGCCCATGCTACACCCTTCCACGAAGTCTCATGAACATCAGGCCAGTATTTTTTCCGTAATCCTGCTGACAAACAGACAAACAAATGGCACCGAATACATAACCTCCTTGGGGGGAGGTAATAATCAGAATAGTATCCCAGTCAGAATAAAAATGCCTCATGTAACCACCTCAATCAGAATAAACCGGTGTGTTCTGAATGAGATTCGCTCCGTTTGAGAGCGGTGGTATAAACCTTTCATAATCCCTTCGATGGATAAAATTTCATCACGTAAACGCTCATTCTGGTCAGTTTCTTTGGTTGGAATATCTCTATTTTTTCTGTGCACGCTCGTCCATTTGACGCAAGTGACGTCAATGACGTTTATGTTTTTTTGTTTTGTTTTTTTGTGGGGTTTTTTATGTTTACATATATGAATTTTAATCAAAAAACAAAACAAAATGTCTGTTTCTTACACTTTCGGAGGGAGTCATTCCTATGTTCCCAGGGTCCTATGTTCCCCAGATTTATATAGCACATAATGGGAACATGACAAAGGTTTCTATGTTCCCAAGGTCCTATGTTCCCAAGGTCCTATGTTACCAGGGTCCTATGTTCCCCAGCTCTATATAGCACATAATGGGAACCTAAAAAAGATGTTCCCCACCTCTGTATTCGTTTAATATGGTTGGTTAGGGTTAAACATAGGACCCTGGGAACATAGATACGCTCCCCTTTCGGAAGTCATATGTTCTGATAAAAACTGTTGCGTCATCAGAATGAACAGCAGTAAAGTGATAACGGTGCCAAGCGCCTGACGCAGGTCCATCTTTTAAAAAGCTTATGTTAGAGAGCTGGATTCTGTGTTTTGCGCATGTCAGAAACTTTTAGTCTGATTCCATGCTGTGGAGCATGTAAACACACACCATGTGATCCTTTTACTGTATTTATCGCTAATGTAAACACTTGTGGGGGAATCTTCAATCAGATTGATTTAATTCAGAATGTAAAAATATGGCTCATGTAACCATAGCTACTGAGAAGTAATGTAATATTAGTGTCATAGAAGCTCTGGCCTCGCCCCTCTGGGAGGAGCAGGAGGTCTGGTGATTGAGGCTCATCACTGATGATTCGGAGCACCTGTGTCTCGGCCTGTTCAAACCTCTCTGCTCTCTCCCAGTGTTTTGTTCACCAGAGGACACAGCCGTTGTCCTGAGCCTCCAGTCTTTGTTTTGGCTTCTCTTGAGCAGTAGTTTTGTTATGTATATAAGTTGTGTTTTTCTTTTAATGTAAAAAAGCGACTTGTTGCCGCCAGTTTTTTATCTGTGTTGGACTATGGTGATCTTTATATATGCATACTGCTCAGTGTCTTCATATGGTTGATACAGCTTACCATGCTTCCTTGAGGTTCATTACCAATTGTAAAGCTCTGACTCAGCACTGTGAGTTGGTACACTATTATATATAAGGCAATTCTTGGTCTGCTCCCATACTACCTATGTGTCTTTATCACGCAGAAAAGTGCCAGACAATACTCTTTGCGTTCTCAGGACTTCTTTCTGCTTTCTGTCCTAAATGCCCGTACGGAAATTGGAAAAAGGGCATTTGTGTATTCTGCACCTTCGGCATGGAATATGTTGCAGAATGATTTGAAACTCAATGAATTAATCCCATTACATGCTTTTAAATCCAAAATGAAAGAATTAGAGGCAGGTTCCTTAAGATGTCAATGTTTTTAATTTACTTGGTTAGTTCTTTTTAATTTTGTCTCATTATGTGTTTTTATTTACGTTTTCCAGAAGCTCATTTGCATGTGATTTGCATGTTGTCGAATCTTGTAAACCCGGCTTCATACACTAGTAAATGTGGAATTACTTTATTTAGATTTTTTCGACAATCGGAGGTTTGTTCAAATTAAAATTTTAAATTAAATTAATTTAGTTTGTCAAAGCCAGAGTACATATTGACACCTAGTAACGCCGGTTGTACGAGATGGACCCCGCCAGGCCACGTCGGCCCCCCCTTGCGGTCCTTTAAAACCCGGTTCCACAAGATTTCATCTGTCGAAACCTCCTAATGCCGGCTGACCGTGTTAGGCACCTGCCACGTGGACCCGCCAGAAAATATATATATATATATTTTTTTTTTTAAATGCCGGCTTTATCTGGATTTCCACAGGCCTGTACTCCTGAACTTTAGGGTCAATTTTGGGGCCCTTTCCGTGGGCCCTTTTCCTTTTCGGCTGGCTGGTGCCAAGCTTCCTGTTATATGTATCATAACAGTGTAACCTTAAACTTAATGTATCAATCACTGATGGTGGGCCTGTCCTGGGTCCCGGAGGCCAATTTTGGGGCTTGAAATTCGGGTAGAGTTAGCCTGGAGGTCGGGTGCCTGCCCCGGGCTGGAGCTTGTAAATTCGGCTTTATACACTAGTTAATCTGGATTTGGTAGCTGGAGACAGGGGGGTCCTGGAGGCCGAAGAAGTGGCAATCTATGTCGGGTTTATTGCATTAAAAGCCGCTACTTTAACTGCCCTAGGAAAGCTAGATTATCACAATTCTGTGAGTTTATTTCTTTCGGAGCCGGCCTCGTCAGCCTAGGGAAGCCAGATTAAACATGGACCCTGGGAACATGGATACGCTCCCCCTGTAAACAGCTTCACACCTCAGAAACAGGAGATAAGGCCGTCACCTCGGCTTGTGCAGCGTCCTGCCAGACATTTGTATACTGTCTAATTACATTTTGGTCCCTTGATTGTACAGCACAGACTTAATCGTGCCATGTAATATTCTGCTGTTTAATTATATTCTCTGTCAGTTGATCTCTATCACGCTTCTCTTTCTGGACATCTGGAGATACCTTCCTGTGTTTCTGTTTCTCTGCCTGGACACGCTGATCTGATGAGATACAGCTGTTCATTTTACCATGTCTGTTGTTTATTTGTGTGTAGAACCCATTGCCCAATATGTATATGTGTGTGTGTGTGTGTGTGTGTGTGTGTGTTGTTGCATTCACATCAAGCCCAAACCAATACTGATTCCAAATTAATAACATTACAACAATAAGTCTTATCTGCTGCGCTCTACATTGGGAATCGATACAGACGATCTTGTTTTATTAACCAAAGGGTTCATTTGAGACCAATAACATCCATTTGTATTGTTTATTAAGAAAGCATTATGATCTCAAGTCCACAAAGAAAACTGAGCAGTGCTTTAATATCCTTCCATGCTCTTTATTCATTATGATTCATTATGTTTACAGGTCTGTCTAAGACAGCAATCAGACAGCTTCAGCTCATCCAAAATGCGGCTGCCAGGGTTGTATCAAGGACCAAAAAATACCAGCATATAACTCCAGTTCTCAGAGCACTACATTGGCTACCTGTTTCCCACAGAATCAATTTCAAAATTCTATTACTTGTCCATAAATCATTGAACGGTTTAGGTCCAAGATACCTATCAGATATCCTGACCCAATACGAACCTTGCAGACCTCTTAGGTCGGTTGGTTCTGGATTACTGACTGTTCCCAGAGTAAAAACAAAACATGGTGAAGCTGCCTTTAGCTTCCATGCTGCTCAAATGTGGAACAAATTGCCAGTGGAGCTGAGACTTGAGCCAATGCTGACTACCTTTAAATCTAAGCTAAAGACCTACCTGTTTACCATTGCTTTTAATTGATTTTCTTTTATACTACTATTTTTTTTTTTTTTTTTTTTAAATCTGTGGGCATTTGCCTGTTTGCTTTTATTGTTTTTATTCTGTGTCCTTTTGCTTGCTCGCTTTTAATGTTTTTTATCATTTGTTTCTTGTGCTTTTGCATGTGTTCTCTGTAAAGCACCTTGGGTTGCCTTTGGGTATGAAATGTGCTATATAAATAAATTTGCCTTGCCTTGCCTTATGACTTCCTCAAAAAGCTGCTATCAGTCATTTGCGACTCCACAGGTGCAGTCGCAATATGAATTGTACAAATGTAAAACTACTAATTTAACGGTTGTAGGAGCCTGATATTCAGACTGAATTGCGTTTTGTTTCCACATTATTCAGTCTGACATTGCCTCCATGTTAGCCGTTTTCTGTGGAAGAGAGTGTTGATTTTCCCCGAACCAACAACGTTTCCAGCCGCTCTGACGTTATTTCACACTTATGCTGGGCGTATTTACCAAAAATGTTGGTCGTTTTTGAAAAAAAAAATAAATAAATTCTCTTTGCAAAGACAATATATTGGTTAACCAATCACTAGTGACCGATGTATCCTGACGTTACTTCAGTCACATGATGCTGCAGCCAGTCAGCCTCTACATCCATGGGCAGCCAGACATTTACCAACTGCAAAAAAAATGTCCGTCCATTTTGACAAAAATATCGTCTTTGCAAAGACAAAGGATGAGGAGGTGATTTCAACAAATCTATTCTGCCGAAACGCCAATGAAAATCCGTCGCACGAACGGTTCAAACTTTAGTCCCGCCCACAAGGGCTCTGATTGGCCAGCCGGCAGCTATCTTCAGCGATTTCCCCGAGACCTCACAGAGTCGTGATGATTGAGTTGTAGTGTTCCTGCAAGATAATCATGTTATTATTCATCCACTCGATGGTGTCAGCCTCAGCCTGGGTCCTGACGGAGTCATTCCTATGTTCCCCAGATTTATATGGCACATAATGGGAACATGACAGAGGGTCCTATGTTCCCCAGTTCTAGGGTTAGGGTTAGAGACCTTCAAAATCAAATAAAATGATAACCATTGGTTTTGTTGTGATACTGTAGCTGTGTTGAAGCCTTGTTCCAATAAAAAAACTGGATAATATTTATGAAATATTTTAACTTGAAACGGGTCAAATTTGACCTTAACACAATAGGAGGGTTAATGTGTGTTAACTGAATATTGAACTGGGGAACATAGGACCTTGGGAATTTAGGACCCTGGGAACATAGGACCTTGGGAACTTAGGACCCTGGGAACATAGGACCTTGGGAACTTAGGACCCTGGGAACATCGATATGCTCCCGTCCTTACTGCTGCAGTGGGTGATGATGGTTTTATGAAAAGTGTAAGTTTTCGGACCTGTCTCACCATCCCCAAAATTTGGGTTAAAAGAAAGGAGGTGGATTAACTCCAGTTTAGTCGGTAATCCCTAATGTTTCGCACACTTGGTGCTTCCTCAGAGGGACTGAGAGAAAACCGGTGCCGGTGTCTGAAGAAGCTTTAAAGGAAGGAAGTTTTCCCTCTGTGTGTGTTTATGTCAGCGAACTCGGTGAGATGGATCTTGCCCGAAGTTCCGACTGGGAACTCCGAGTTGAAGGACCACTCCGTTACACTTTTCTGTGTCGGAAGTAGTTTTTTTCCGAGTTCGGAGTACAATGAAATGCACCATAAGTACTAAGTGTTTTTGAGCAAGACACTGATCAGGGGCCGGATTCACCCATGTGTTCTTAAGATAGATCTTAAGAAATGACATAAGAGGAAATTTTAGGAAGTTCTTAAGAAGGTTCTTAAGTGCAATTCCTCAATATTTTCTTAGTAACAGTCTCATTTCTTCTGAATTTCTTTAATTTTCCTACTTAAGAACTTCTCAAAATAGGGCCTGAATTAATTCTGGTTAATAAACTGTAGGCTTACTGCCATTGAGGCTAGGAGACAAGGCTAGGAGGCTAGGAGACAAGGCTAGGAGGCAACCCAAAGTGCTTCCATCTACAAAACAATTGGGGAAAAATCTATTTAGAGCAACTAGAGCAAAGATTTAAACATTGGTTGCTGTTGGTAACTGTAAAATTTGCAGCTTATTTTCAACAGACATGAGACAGAGGCCTACCTGGCCCTACACCAAATAAAGCTTTACAATAAATGTTCATCTTAATGTTAGGTGTAGGGGAACCTATGAAGACTTTGAACCACGGGGCACAGGACACCCCGCACTTTATTCCAAAATTCAGCGCTAATTTTGTGACAAAACGGTGGCGGTAGGCACATTCCCACGGCATTCTCCTACTCAGAATCACCTCTCTCTCTCTCTCTCTCTCTCTCTCTCTCTCTCTCTCTCTCTCTCTCTCTCTCTCTCTCTCTCTCTCTCTCTCTCTCTCTTAGAATTCTTAAGGGAAACAATAATACTTGTATGATAGCGGTTTGCACTTGTATTTGTCAATTCCATTCCTCCTTTCCCCCTCTGTTTTCTTTACAAATCGCACTCTGCTGACTAATTCTAATATCATTCAGTCATTTCCAATAATAAGTGCGATTACAGTATTTCTATAATAACTCAGTCCTATAGTCCTATAGTAACTGCTTTAGGCCCGGATCTACTAAAGGTTTCCACCACCGCAAATTGCATTGTGGGTGCTAAAACCTTGTTTTCTGATCTACTAAGACTGCTGTTTTTTGCGGTGTGGTCTAATTGCAGATGCATTTGTTGGTGTACCAAGGCTGAGGCGCAAAATAAAGGGAGGGATTTATGGAAATTGGTAGTGGACGTGATTTATCAAGAGGCGGTAACACCTGCTGATTGCGCACAGAATTTAAGACCTAGGAAAAGCATGTCTTATCATTTTGCGCATAGGATAGCTCTGCTGGAACTGTCTCTGGAACCGGTCTAAGATCAAAGTGACAGTCATCTACACAGCATAACATGCATTCATTAGGTCGCAGGGTTTAAACGACTTAAAAATTTACAATTTAAGCCTCATTGGCAGAGTAGCAGAATACGCACTCAATATTCAGACTGTTACCTAAATATAAAAAAACACTCTTCTCTGGAGCTGCAACTTTCTCTTTGCTGACACTTATTATGAGCCAATGTCTCCGCGACATTACCTTGATGAAAACAATGCAGTTAAAACATGTGTGTGTAATAACTGTCACCACAGTGGACAGGTGTGTGCGCGGCTTCTCCAGCTATATGTAACCGTACCTTCACCAGGTCTCCATCCCTCCCACACTGGCACCTGCGTCTCAGTCAGGCTCTCCTGCACTTGCTCCTCCAAGGGAGTTCAGGCTCCTCTTTGGCTTTATTTATGGTCAGCATTTTGGTTCACCTCCTCATGTCATACCAGCGCTTTTTACCTCCACTAAATCATGCTTGTGGTGCCCAACTGTATTCACTTTATTTTGTTCCAGAGTGACTGTTTACGCGCAGGTAAAACATGTCTCCTCTGCAGCTCTTTGGGATTTTCTCTGCCACCAACACTTAAAGATAAACTGGTCAACCTAAATAGGAGACTGATTGCTCAGCAATTCATCGCGGCTAAGGAGAGGAGCAGAAACACGTTTGGGTGCTTCATTTAGGCTAGATCATGGCCATGAATATTATGCTCAACAAATAAGACGGGCTGTAGACTTTAGTTTGTGTGTGTACGATGAATAGGCCTATAATACTGTTATTTGAAAGTTATTTGAAATCTGTTGATTTATGTTTGTGAAAATCGAATGGGAGAGGATCTTTCAATAAATCATTGAATAAAAATCGTCTTACTCCTGAACAATCTGTCCCCCTCACTTCTGAAATTATGGCTACGCCCCTGCTTTGAATTATAACCTACTTGTCTAAAATGTGTTTAAATATATGATATTAGAGGCTTACCTTTTCACTGTAGGAGTTTTAAGACAGGTGAAGGGCCGTCTTAAAGTTAAGAAAAAAATCAAGAACAAATTTGACAACTTTCATTTCAAGAATATTTATTTGTAAGTTTTTTCTTAGGAAGAAACAGAGAAGAAAGTTAAGAAAATATATAAGAACTGTTTTTGATAATAGCATTTTTTCCTGTTTTCTTTCTTAAGAGTAAAGTTAAGAAAAAAATGGCACTTGAGAAGATTTTTTTTCTTAAGAGGGTTTTGTGAATCCGGCCCCTGACCTGTTCCCTCATGGTAAATCGCTCTGGATAAGTGTCCCTTTTTTTTTTCTTCATGTCTTGTTCTTTCTGACTAATTCACATTCCAGAAAGAAGCACTTTGCCTTTTGGAAAAGAAAATGTGCAAATTATTTTTGAGCCGTTTTTACGTGTCGCTGCGGTTTGCTGTGTGTGCATTTTTTTTTTTTTGTAACCTGGCAACTCCCTCTCAAAAACACTTGTCGTTTCCTGTGATTGGCTCCTTCACACCTGCTGTTCACGTCTGTTTAAGCCTGCCCACTCAGCGGTGTGAAGCGAGGTTTCAGTCTATTTTTGAAGTAAAAGCATTTTCACAGTGATAAGACAAATGTGATTTTGGATGCTCACTCCCATGAAGAGAACGGGTACGAGTCGTTCCAGCACACACGGTTTTCACAGCGAGTGTGAGTCCGCATCATGTTTGTTCTCCGGTGGTTTCATGCCAGCTTCTCTTTTCCTGGCAGAGGAGAAAAACCCTCATCTTCTCCTCTTATCTCCGCATGCCAATGGGTCTTAAAGGGCGGGTTGATGCCCGAAATCGTCTGCAGGCGTGTTCCTGTCCATATCACCAGAGTGCTTCATGTTTTAATGAGCCTGGCTCGTAGGATGGGAGACTACACATACTCAGCTTGAGTCCCTACATGACAAAGAGTGCTGGTCTGTTTTAATGAGGCCGGCTCCTACAGAGAGACTCAATGTGAAAATGTCAAGATTCCTCCTCTAGAAACTTTCTGTTTTTGCTTTCATCTCTCCATGTGTCTCCCATTCTGATCTCCACAGACCGGCCTTGTTTGCTTTGTCTTCTCTCCGCTCTCCTCTCCTTAGACCTGGCTTTTGTTTTATCTTCTCTAAATCCTCCCAAACTTTACTTTTCTTCTCCTGACCTGCCTCTCCATCCCTCTTCTTTCATCCCCATCTCTCCCCC
>NW_027280648.1:0-59630 GCF_046629955.1 Centroberyx affinis | reverse complement strand
ATTATAGATATACATATATTCCAAATGAGAAATTCTCTTTGATCAGCAAAACGCTGAGCCTATCGCTTCCACACATAAAGTCAGGGCCCCACTACAAACTTCCCACTGTTTTCATTAGGCTAATGAGATTGGATACGTCTACTGTAACTTTTTTTTTTACTCTCTCTCTCTCTCTCTCTCTCTCTCTCTGTGTCACTCTGTTTTCCTCTTTCTGTTCTTTACGCTTTTATTCCATTTCCTAATATGTTCCTCGATAGACCTGCCGTAGTTGTAAGAGATGGGGAAAAAAGTTTGTGCGGAAAAAAAAGGTGCTGCCGTGTGTCTGCCTACATGAATTTTTCTAAGTGCCTATACATTATGCTCGTCTTCATGCGTAGTATAGCACTTACAACTGCAGCTGTTTGTGTATTCACAGATAGAGAGAGAGAGAGAGAGAGAGAGAGAGAGAGAGAGAGAGAGAGAGAGAGAGAGAGAGAGAGAGAGAGAGAGAGAGAGAGAGAGAGAGAGAGAGAGAGAGAGAGAGAGGAGAGAGAGAGGAGAGAGAGAGAGAGAGAGAGAGAGAGAGAGAGAGAGAGAGAGAGAGGAGAGAGAGAGAGAGAGAGAGAGAGAGAGAGAGAGAGAGAGATGGAGCTTCCCAATTAATAGCCGTTACATAAACCACCTTTGGCTTCCACGTGCCTCCCAAAGCTTTAATATGCACCATACGAAACCACATAAATCAGCCGCTCGATGAATAATTGAGACGTCCTCGTTGACACTCGTTCAAATGTGTGCGCCGCTCCGTGCGATGGCCCGCCGTCCCCCGGAGAAATGCAATGTGGGAAATGCGTTAGCGCCTTTAATTTCTGTATTAGCCGCTCGGTACAGTTGGTTTAACCTGGGAGGCTCGCGGCTGCCGAGGCGGTAAGCTTTACATCCAGACCTGCTGCGTCTCACTGGCTCTGATTAGCCAGAGGCTGAGACCGCATGGTGATGGGCTTCTTTGGCTATGCAGATGAGACGACGCATCCATATGTATTAATGCAAACTTTGTGTGTGTGTGTGTGTGTGTGTGTGTGTGTGTGCGGCTGTGTTGCATTCAAACATGGACGGTTATTCTGTTTTCTAATTAGGGTAATGCTGATGATCGTGTCTGCGTTTTTCTTTGTGTCTGTGTGTAGTCTTGCACGCACACAGGTCTGTGTGTGTGTGTGAGTGTGTGTGTGTGTGTGTGTGTGTGTGAGCTCGCGCATGTGAATGATTATGGTTATGATAATGACTGGTTGGCGATGGAGGGAGATAACTATTATGTTGATGATGGTGATGATGAATGTTTTACAATGATGATGATGATAATTACAATCGTTGTCTTGGTCTTCCATCCATCAGTCACAGATTAAACTCCCTCCGGATAGCACCGAGGCTGCTTTTAGTGCCGCACACTCCAGCACGGGCACCACATCAATTTCAGTATCAAGTCCGCTGAATCCAGAGTCATTTACATCACATTTCCATTTTCGGCACTTTAGCTGGATCTCTTATCCAGAGTGACTCACAAAGAGTGAGCAGGTCGGTGTTCGGTGTCTTGCTCGATGACACTCCAGCGAGACACGGAGCGGTCGATGGACACGCGGCGGCAGTGGATGGGATCAAAGCCGCGACCTTTTGGGTATGTGGCGGCCTCTCTAGCCGTAAAGTCACATTTATTGGTGTGAATCCCGAAGCAGCCTATAACTTGGAGTCATGGTGTTTGGTTCAGGGGATTTTCAATTTTGCCTGTCCAACCTGTCTGTACTCATTTCTTTTTTCTTTTTTTTTACCTTTAAAGTGATGTTGAACTTTGGTAGTACCTTGGGTTGTGTAGCTTCCCTGCCATGATATAACCCCAAAATTGTTGATTCTCTGTTATCTGTTGCTCCGGTAGAGGAGATTGGAGAATCATGTTTTTTTCTCTCTACATTCACTGACATTGTGTGGAGGAACAGGTCTGAAAATCACACCTCTAGCACATAAACGAATGCAGACAAAGCAGATTCTGACAATACAGAAAAAAAACTAGTACAGTCACTCACGTGTGGTTAAGTGATTCTCTGTTTTACCTTTCAGTTTGAAGGGTTAGTGTAACCCCGAAATCCGGTCAGGAAAAGTTCACTTGTTCAAACTGAAAGGTTTAATAACATAAAGAATTTGATTTGATTTGATTTGGATCTCTTTTAGCCCATTGGCTAATCTTCCAAGAGTCCACATTAAAAACATTTAAGAATGCAATAAATCATAATAATACAACACATAATTGTTGACACACACATATCATACACATACATGCATACATATATACATACATGCATACATACACACATATAACCTACATACATTGGCATATATCCTGTATGGACCTACATATATACACATATTCATCTACATGTGTTCACATATAATACCAATACTCTACAAACCTACCGACAGTGCAATACAACAGTGTGATGATAACTACATTTGAATCTTGAAATCTTGCAATCAACAATCCAGCTGCCGTACTGTTCTTGAGAGTTATTGTAATGAATTCCATAATTTAACAGTTCTGAAAATAAAAGTCCTTCTTCCCATTTCAGTTTTTATTTTTGGTAGTACATAATGATTTTTATCTCTTATTCTTATGTTAACTTGATATTTATCATGTACTAATAAAAGCTTGTCCTTAATACTAATTGGCTTTTTAAACTTTTGAAAGAAAGCAATTAATTTAACCACACATGAGCGACAGTACTAGTTTTTTAATATATTGTCAGAATCTGCTTTGTTCGCGTTCGTTTATGTGCTAGAAGTGTGATTTTCAGACTGTTCCTCCATACAATGGCAGTAAATGGAGAGAGGAAAAAAAACCTCAATTCTCCAATCTCCTCTACCGGAGCAACAGATAACAGAGGATTACCGATTTTGGGGTTATATCATGGCCAGGAAGCTACACAACCCAAGCTAAATACCAAAGTTCAGCATCACATGAACAGCCTCTGTATCTCCACATCGTCTGGGTTTTAACTCTACTTAGCATAGCAAAGCAGCGCTGAGCGGCGGGCGGTGCTTGAAGAGCGCCTCGCGGTCAGGAGTCAGGTGAAGTCCTGCTGTGGCTCTTCATCAGCGAGCCGCCCTCCAACGAAAACTTCAAAGAGCCGTCGTTAGCGGGCGCAGATGGGATGCGAGAGGCCGGATGAGGAAAAAAAACTTTGGCTCGGCCCCCTCCTCCTCCCTGCGGGGGACGGGTCGGTGTCATCGGGGGGGGGGGGGGGTTCGGGTGGCGATGGCTTCGTCCCTCGGAGGCAGACAGGAGGGGAACAGGGACAGTCTGATGATCTCTGCTTTAGCCTCAAGACATCTGATTAGATCTCAGGCTGGAACATAATCTGTCAGACTGCCTCACCTCCTCTAACTGTCTGCTCTGCTACTACTACTTTTTTTTTTTTTTTTCCCCCTGATATCCTTTCCCCCCGTTTTTTTAAGCTCTCACTTTCTATCTCTTATTCACCCATTTTGTTTTTGTCTCTCTAATTGTCTACTTCTCCCTTTCATGCTTCAATTTCCTCATCACTCCCCTTTTCCCTCCCTCTTTCTTTCGGTTCTCATTCAGCTCCACTTTGCTGTACATCCGCCACTTGTCTCTCCCCCCCACCCCCCCTCCCCTCCTTACTCTCTCACTCTCAATCATTTGCTCACTGACTTCCTTACTGCGCTCAAAGCCATTCTCAGGACTTGTCGGTGACTCATTCATTCAAATGAAAGAGGAGAGAGAGAAAGAGCGTCCTGCTGTGAGTGACTTTTAGTCGAGTGTTTGGGGAGGGACACACAGAGAAGAAGGAGGGGGGGTGGGGGTGGGGGGGGGGGGACGGAGTTGACAGGGGAAGGGAGCAGGAGATGAAGATAACAGATCAAGGGACGAGATTGTGAGCGCAACGGATAAAAGACGGAGATAAGAGAGTCGTCTTGTCCCGTTTTTTTCCTCCCCGCAGGGGCGTCGGAGACAGTTTTTCCGAGGTAGCCTCCAACTTAGACATGGAGCGTTCCTATCTGGCTGCCACCCGCTGGTCCTGAAGAACTTGTGCTGAGTCCTCAAGTGATAAAAAAAGCTTACAGTGTCTGAGTGTGTTGATGGTGCGCAGTGTGAGGAAGAGCGGAAGAAGGACTTGAGTAATAAAGAGCTGTTCTTTCCTCGGGGCTTTTCAAAGGCATATTTCACTTTGGTGGGATTTGATCTCTCCTGCACGCGCGCTCACCTCGTCACGCCTCGATTGGCGGTTAACCTCCTGGCGTTTTGTACGCGCCCGTGGAGTGTGAGCTCACCGCCGCCATTCACACTTTCTCCCGGCCCATGTGTGTCTCTCTCTCTCTCTTCTTTTGTATGAGAGAGAACGTGACATCAAGCTCCATTCAAAACTGCAATTCTGTTCTTGCTTATCGGCAAAAAAAGTACAGAACATGATTTTTTTTCGGTGCACATGTTTTGGCTTACATGCAGTATTTCACTAAACTTTTAGAAAGCAGTGCATGTCAGTTTTAAAAGTTGATACTTGATTGAAATGCGTGCTTCTTGATGTATCATATGTATGCCAAATTTACCAGTGGACCCTAACAAAGCGGTTTTATTTTGTTTTTTTATTTTTACATTTTTAAATGTCCCTTTACAGTACAAAATAATAAGGATTGCATTTCACCCCCCACCCACATCCCACATACCGTCCCTCCCTCCATGGGACGCCCACAACAGAGTGATCAGATCATAAAAATAAATAACAATTTTAGCGAAATTTAGCGATTGCAAAATGGTTTTAGGTGATTTAGGCTCTTTGTTTTGTTTGCCGTGGCTTACTTCTTCCACTCCTTCTTCCTTGCTTAGTTTTCAGACTAATGGAAACAGAATATTTAAATTATAGGACCTTTGCACATCTGAGCATTGTTGGAGACAGGTGCGTAGAGAAAAGCCAAGTAGGCCATAAATTGTGTGGAAAAACATCCTGCACACATTCTCTGATGTGCAATTAAAACATTTTAATGAGAACACACAACCATTCTCCTTGAAACTGACTTGACCTTCCTCGTTTTTTTCACACGTTTTGCACGCTAATGGAAGCAAAACAAAAGCGAGCAATGGCCGACGCGATGTGCATGCCACGAATTCCAACTTCATGGAATATTTCAGAATATTTTCATTATATATTGGAGATTGTGTTGAGTTTAAAGTAGAATAAAAATGTCTTTCCTTTAAGCCTCAGGTCAGTGGTGAGCACCTAGTTTTAGCTCACCAGTTTCCACTGAGTTACCTCTTGTTAAATCCTCTCACTGTAGGAGAACAAGTCAAGGGTAAGGTAATTGGTGAGGTAGATTTGAGGGAGAGGTCTTTTTTTTTTTTTTCTCTTTCTCCCATAAGCCTCCCGGTGTTTTAAGAGCTCACCTCTACCTCATAAACCCCCGGCAGCCTCCCTCCAGCAGAGACGGAGGGTGTAGGACACAGTAAAGGTGAATGCCTTTATTTTATCTGCCAAAATAAATATCTCAGCTTTTATTGGCCGATCGGGGGTAGTTAGCCGCGTGCGACGGGAGAGCAGAGGCGGCCGGGAAGTGAAGCCCGGTTCCACCAATGACAGAGTATAGTTCAACACATAAACCGTCTTTATATATCGTCCTGCGGGAAGGACCGCCAGTTTCCATGGAACAAGAAAAAAACAAAGGCGTTTCGCAGTGGTTCGCTTGATCTTTGGCGTTCCACCTACGCCCAAAAAAACAGGGTTATTAGGGTTCAAGTGACACCCACTGCCTCATCAAGTCGTTCACAATCATTTGTTCATCTGCTTTTCATGATTCATTTGTTGACTTGAGTCACTCAATCAGTCAATCATTTCTCCTTTCAATCGTTCACATCCTTTAAAAGTCCAAACTCCTCTATTTCTCCATCTTCCTCCTCCACTTTTCATTCCCTTCCCCTTCTACCCATTTTCCTCTTTTTCTCTGTCCTTTATGCATTTAATTCCTCCTCCTCCTCCTCCCCTTCTCTCTCCCCCTGTTCCTCATCTCTACTCCTCCCCCAGCGTCCTCCCTCCTCCTCCTCCTCCTCTTCTCTTCCTCATCTGCATCCACCGGCTAACCTCTTCACAGTATCTAATTCTGTAGGATGTCAGGAGAAGCGGCGCTCTAAAATAAACACCTTTTACTGCAGTCAAGGTAGTAATCACCCTCTCTCTCTCTCTCTCTCTTTGTCACCATCTCTCTGTCTCTTTTTTCTTTCTCTTTTCTCTGTTTCTCTTGCTTTCTCTCTCTGTCTCAGTCTGCCTCACTATGTTTCTCCTCTGTCTTTTTGTTTTTTTCTCAGTCTTTCTGTCAGCTTTCACTAAATTCAGCCCCAGTGACTCCAGGTCTCATCTCAGATAGTTTATTAAGTGATAATATGTGAGATCCTCATTTTTCCCACGGTGCAGCCAAGGGCATCAAATGGCAAATTCAGGTCATTCAGTCAGTCAGTCAGTCAGTCAGTCAGTCAGTCAGTCAGTCAGTCAGTCAACGCTTAATGAGATGTCGGTTCGTGAGATGGCCTCTAGGGGGCGTCTCTGACTAACAGATGGCCTCTTGCCTATGGGCTAAACAGCACATTCAGTGTCATACACTGATAATGCCATATTGGCTCTTACTAGCCCCGAGTCTCTTGACAGAGGAAACAAATCTAGGCTATATCAGGGGGGTCATTGGGCCGGAACGCACCGGTACACCGTTCCAGGACTGAATTTGACGATGAAACGTGCTTCCGGTTCTGAAAAAATATATACAGAGCAGTACCGGTGGTTGTACACGTTTTAGGAGCTTAAAGTACTGGCTACCGTTTTATGACCAAAGTTTTCCGGCTGGGTGGTGTTTGGACCTTCGGGGCAATCACAGTGCTTAAAAACGGAAAACTCCACTCAACCGGGATGCCGGGCGTTTAATCTGAGCCGCTTTTCTTTGTCTCTTCAGCCATGGTTGCTGCTCATGCTAACTACCCAGTTCTTCTTCTGCTGTTTATTCCAAACAAACCAGAAACACATCACATCCTGTGCGTCAGAGGATTTTTCCCGGTAGACAGCCACCAGACACCGGCTGTTTAGAACAGACAATGGAAAAGCTTTCAACTGGATAAAAGTTGAATCACCATTGTGTTCAGTGGGATTATTTCTTTAAAGCAGCGGTCTCATTGCTCTGCGTGGTGATACTTGGGCCATCTGGAAGGTGTGTGGGTCACAGCCATGCACAAAACACACACACACACACACACACACACACTCTTTTCTCACATCTTTCCCTTCCCATGCTCCTCTGCCACCCTCCCCTCGCTCCAGTCCTCCAAATGGATTCTATTTTCTGCCTAATTGGGCAAATGTTTTGGCCTACAATGATCTGTGAAGAGGTAGGGGTGAAGACATTAGGCTTAACTTGACTCTCTTTCTCTCTCTCTCTCTCTCTCTCACTTTCTCTCTCACACACACACGCACACACACACACACACACACACACACACACACGCAAATTGAATAAGTTGAATTATCAAAGGTTCCAATTCCTTTCTCTTTAATTTGCCAGCTCTCCCTCATTGTTCTCTATGGATCAAAACCATCATCGCCTTGCAATCAAAACCTGCTTTGTGATTTCTTTCTTTCTTTCTTTCTTTCTTTCTTTCTTTCTTTCTTTCTTTCTTTCTTTCTTTCTTTCTTTCTTTCTTTCTTTCTTTCTTTCTGTCTGTCTGATGGTTGAAGACCATCAACTCGTGTTGTGCTCATTTTCTTGGACGTCAACAAAAACATGTTAGCAGATAATGGATTTTAATTCAACTCCAGCCATTCTTGTGAAATACTACACTGTTCAGGTCAGCAGTCGGCCATTTTGTTCCTGTGCCTGGCGGTTGTGGAGTTTTCCAACTGTGAAGTGAGCAAGAGGGCTTTCTGTATGGGGCTCCTGCAGAGCTGGAAATGGGTTTGCACACAGCTTTTACCACAGCTGGGCTCCTACAGTTAGCCTGCCTGTCAGATCAGGGAACAACAGAGCGGGGTCTTCTCAGAAAGCTGCAGCGGGGAGGGAGACACCATTATCCGCTGCACTGTCTGCAGTCCTCAGCTGTGACTCACGACAACTTCCACTTCCACCTGGTTTTTGGAATCCCCTCAGGCTAAAGAGCCACTTAAATGTCACACAATGAAAAAACAGCAATTACCCGTTCACAGATACCGTTTTAAATCCTATATTTCTTATATCCTTAGTTATTTCATGATATGGGAGTGCTGGATCCCCCAGGAAGCTGTAGTACTTTATCTGCTAAGACAGGATAAAACAATAAAGACGTGGTTTCGGGTCCTGGGCCTTTCTGTATGGAGTCTGCATGCTCTCCACATCTTATCGTGGGTTTACACTGAGTGCTGCGGTTTCTTCCCACGTTTCAGACGTGCAGTTGGAGACTTTAAATTGTGCATTGGTATGAATGTGAGTGTGGACCTCGGAAAACTAGCACTCGCTGAGGTGTCAGCTAATGGGGATGCTAATAAATAAATGAAACCACATGCTAGCCTATTCACTTCTAAGCAGGCTGATGGAGTCTCACCATCCATGCGTACTTTATGTCATTTGATAACTGTCATCTAACAGAGTAAGTGACAGTTGAACTGAATTATTCCTCATGGGACTGACATTTACAAAAGATGGAAGAGGTTGTTCAATAACTAGAAAACAGCTCAGTTAGCTTTATGTTAAATGAAAGGACGACATTTGCCTTAGATATACACACACTCGTACATACATGTAAACACACACACACACACTCACGTATGCACGCTTGTTCTCACTACGTCTCACTGTCTCCACACCAAAACAATTTGAATACATTTTATTTTCCTTAATTGTTATTTATGTATCTTATTGTTTTCATACCCTTCTCCTCTGTGTTAAGTTTTGATGTCATTTGCTTTCTGTTGCCCAGTCGACCCGTTTCTGTTTGTCATCGTAATGTTTTTCCTCCCTTGGGGTGAGTTTTCAAAAGCTCCCTGGGGGTTTCTTCCTCTGACCTGCACAGTTTTTTTATTTCCTCTGTCTTTTCTCCAGTTTTTTTTTATCATGTCTTTGCGCAAATAAACATAACATCAACCTAAAGTGAGAATGTCCTCTCCTCTCTCTTCCTCCAGACTTAGCTCTCACTCGCACAATAATGTTGTGTTGTAAATGTCACCACTGATATATACAAATGACTCCACTTGGCTAAAATAAGCACCTAAAAAAAGCTCCACATTAGTCTTTCAAGATGTGCCAGAGAGAAAAACAACAGCTAGGAACTGGTGAGATCACAGCTTTTGCAATGAAAGTAATTCTTTTGAAATGACATGAACATGTCTGGTCTTCAGGAAACAATGACAACCCATCTTAAAAGAAAAAAAAAAAAAACATGCCTGCTCTTACAAAATAATTGTTGGCATGAATGTAAAGCACACGATAGGCCTTTTTTTTTTTTTTTTTTACAGTTATGCATCTTCCTAAAGTAAAAATCCACCCTAAAACTTTTTCACACAGTTAAAGAACAGCAATTGGTGATGTACCTTGCATCTGGGCCCATTTTGTTGTTTGGTGGTGTATTTTTCATTTTCTCTTGATAACTGTCTAAATGTCGACGATGTGATGTCACAACAAGATGATTTCCAGCAGCTACAATGGAGTTTGATATGAGAAATTGTTTCAGGATGTAAAACATCAGCGGTAAACATCAGGTTTTGGTGTCAGTCCCTCAGAATCAAAGAGCGAGCGCTTCTTTCTAGAGCCGCCATTTTGCACCAAGAGACGTTCAACAATCATACAGGGAGAAATCCATCGTAGAAGAGGAGAGAGACCAATTTCTCCACCCACAGGAGCAGGAGAGAGACCAGAATACAAAGCAGCAGAGAGACAGGTTGGGGTTTGAGTCAGGGGTGTGACTTTCACTTTTTCTCGACCTCTCGCTCTGCTATCACTATCACTCTCCACCTACACTTATAACCCACAGCTGATTGCTATACGATCAGGCCCGTTCTCTGGGGATTGTCCAAAGGCATTCTGGGAAACGTAGGAAATCACTAACTGAAGTAGGAGTAGACGAGGCAGGTTGAGGGAAAGTGAGTGAGTACACAAAAAAAGTAAATTGCAACACTTCACCACAAAATAACTTTTTGTTGAACATCATGAATTGATGATATTTAACCGTGTAAGAGTGTCCAAGGGTGGAATTTTCCTTTTATGCTGACTCATGGACGGGTCATAATTTTGTCCCCCTCGTTCGTTCGTTTGTTCATTCCTTCATTCGTTTGTTAGTTTGTTAGTCACACTGTAACGTTGACTTTGTGCCGCTAGGGTGCGGCATTGACAATGAATGGGGACTCAGTGGTAAAGCAGGTCATACAGTTAAAGTTATCATACAATGTGGGGGACAATGAATGGGGACTCAGTGGTAAAGCAATACAGTTAAAGTTATCATACAATGTGGGGGACAATGAATGGGGACTCAGTGGTAAAGCAGGTCATACAGTTTAAGTTATCATACGATGTGGGGGACAATGAAATGGGGACTCAGTGGTAAAGCAGTACAGTTAAAGTTATCATAGGTAACATAATAGTCTACACATGCCACACACTTGGAGACATCAGACTGGGTTGATGTGTTGAAGTGAGAGTCAATGGAGAATTTTTGGGCAAACCTCTAACCACAAGACACTGTAGTTATTGTACAGCTGTTGGACTGTTGTACTGTTATTGCATCATCACTGCACTACCACTGTGCCTCAGTGTTCACTACTTATATCATATTACCACTTACCTACTGTGCAATACCATATATCACTTATCATTTAGCATTTATATTACTCAAAACACTCACGCTCCTGGTGTTGTATGTTATATTGTATTATAAATTGTATTGTAGTGTACATTGTGCAATGTACGGATTGTATTTATTGAGTATTGTAGTTCTTATAATTTGTACTCTATTGAGTAAAAACAGGACAATTACAGTTACTACATTTCAAGATATAACTTGTAAGCCTAATTCTGAGGAGAGTAGGCAACAGAAATATATGGTCAATCTGTCCTTTCATTGTCCCATACGAAAATGCTTATACAATTTCACTCATATTTCAAGTTCACTCAGCAATCACTGACTGACCCAAGGGTGGAACTACATCACTGGTGGGGGACAACATGTTTACTGTTTGCTTGTTATCAGATGTATTATTATGCTTTCTCAAATATCCCCATGCACAGACAATAGCCGAAACTCTCCAAATCTTCTCCTCTTGGCTCTGAACCACGATAAGAAGCCTGCTCTTGTTTGAACATGGCTTTTATTACCAAAATCAAAGCGGCGGTTCTCAAATATTCAAGCGTGCTGCAGTTTGGACGTCACCCAGATTTTGGGGAGAGATAATGAAAGACTTTATTTGTGATTAGTAAGGCGGAGGAAGCTGGTAGCTGTGTGTAGAAGCTAATGTGTTGCCATAAATAAGTATGCCAATGAGACGGTCTAAAGTGGATTAGGCTTGTACTGCTAATGCTGCCGTATGTGAATACAGAGACACCATGCGACTGGCTTCATCGTCGGATCTTTTAGCTTGTAATGCAGACACTGATGTCGTATTTAGACCCATGAGACAGGCTATATGTGGCTGTATAACATGTAGACCCATAGTCAAGAGATTATGTTGCTTCGGGACATTATTCTACTCAACTAAATGCCACGCACGCCCACTGAAGTGTCACGTTTAGGCCTTTGAAGTAAGCTATATAGTGTGTTCGTTATGGAACCTGTAGAAGCATGGTGAAGGTTTTTTTTTTACCTTTTTATTTATTTACCTCAAGATATTTTACACAAGTAAATGGCACACACACACACACCCACTGAGATGTCACATTGAGGCCTGTGAAGCAGGGAATATATTCCAATATAATATTGGAATATATTATTATATTATTAAATATCGGTCCTTGGCTTGAGTCTAATTTCTCAATGAGGCCCTCACTTAGATTTTGACGTGTTTGTGTTTTACAGTATAATGGAATGATAGAGGCAAGTGTACAGATGTGGATGTGCATTCAGATTTAGTACAGTTGGTGTATGTGTGTGCGTGTGTGTGTGTGTGTGTGTGAGTTTATAAAGGTGCCTCATATTGAAGTGCCAGGGAGCTCATTTATAAACGGGTTCTTGCATACAAATTTAACGCTTGTGACTAATCCAATCCAAAGTTGTGATTTATGTTTATATTATAATATTGATCTGGGTGATTTGAAAATTAATCTAGATGCTGAACTCACCAGCTGACATTGATAGATTTTCCTTAATTTTCTGTAATATATCAAAAGCTGAAACTATCATTATCCAAGGTGCGAATGCCATAGATGGAACTTTCATTTGTTTTTTTTTTAATCGGTCGTATTTGAAATATTGTCATACAATGGAATCCAGCGCAAAGTCAAAGAACCGTTTTCCAGTCCGAGGTCTTCTTTGTGGGCCAGGTTAGTCAGCTGAAGAGACTCCCTCCTTCAACTCTGTGCTTTTGCCAACTTGCAAAAAGAAAGTTGGTAAAAAGTTAGATGTGCTTCTCTGGGCCATATATAAAGTGCAGAGATGACAAGTCCTCAGTGCATTAGTCCCCCTGTCTGCTCCTATCTTGTCAACCACTACTGTCACCCTGTGGATTCTGGGCCTTCCTTCACTGCAGCTGCTCTTTACACAACAAGTTATTCCAACCAAGCAATCTGACCGGTCAAAGACACGTTCTCCTGCTCATCATGCCCGTAAAGTACAGCTATCTGTGCTTTATTGGTTGCTTTGCTCACTGCCGTAATCAGGGAGCTAGTTGGAGATCTTTCTTGATTTCTTCTGGGGTTTTTTTTTCTACTCTATGTACTACTTTGGAGAACCCTTTTCAGTCAGGACATGTGTTGATTATCATTGTGTAAAAAACATAATACCTTTAAAGATATTATTCTTATTCTACTGTGGTTAAATGAGTGTTAATCACCATAGTGAATAGACACAGAGTGGAAGGCCTAGGTTGAAAAAACACTGCATTCTGGGTAGTCTCTCACCTCCCACAGAGATGAAATAATGGTAGTGTTTTTAGGCCATTAGTTCAACTAAACTGTACAGTATTTTTTCTGGCAGATTTCATTATGTTAAAAATGTCAAAATAAGCATACTCGTCTGTCACTGCTGAGCACTGATGCTGAAATATTAAGAGTGAGACATTTAGGTCAGTGCGAGTCTTTCTTAATGGCTGTCCATTGAGAAGCATACTTAAAGGAACAGTTCACCCCAAAATGACAATCCTGTCATTACCCACTCCCATGTCAGTTGAAGCTGAAGTTCTGAGTTCCAAAAAACAACATAAAATAACATCAAATTTCTCCAGACAATTTGAGCACCATAAACAAAGTCATAATCATATCCAAGTGTTTTATAGCCAAACGACTGCAATGTGAGTCCAAAAGGCCTGTGTTTACCTCATTATGCAGCGTTATTGTAGGTAGAGGAGATTCTAACTTCCTCTTCTTGTGTATTATGGCAGTCAAAACAAGGAAATAGGGTTACTCTGTTTACAAAGTTTCAATTGGCGTGAGGGCAGGTAGATAATGACAGAATAGTCATTTGTGGGTGAACTGTTCCTTTGAAATCCCAGGCCGGTGAATGAGTAACACTCTTTTAGGGCTGCAACTAACGATTATTTTCATTGTCGATTAATCTGTCGATTATTTTCTTGATTAATCGCTTAGTTGTTTGGTCTATAAAATGTCAGAAAATTGTGAAAAATGTCGATCAGTGTTGGCGTTCAATTTAATAGTTGACAACTAATCGATTAATCGATGAATCGTTGCAGCTCTACACTCTTTCCCTCAACAACTGCTGCCGTGGTGTGCTTGAGCAACGCACTGACCTCCTGACGGTTTCACTGGAGCGGCCAGCAGCTGACCAGACTGTGTTTGTACTGGGCAGCTCAGTGTGAATGTGTGTTACAGTGTGAATGTGAAGCACAGCGTTCCTACAAAAATGAGCATGCATGCTCAGTCAACTTTATCTGACCCTAAGCCTAAGTGAGGGTTTAAAGAATAAAAAGCTAAAAAAGACAACTAACAATGTACAAATGGAAAGTTTCTAGGTGTTTATGATCGGTTCATGAAGGTTCACCTGGTCCATCTGTCTACTTGTAGGGGTTGCATTAAAAGCATCCTTGTTTACCTACTCCTTTGTCTGATGTGGGTGTGAAACAGTTGACTGATGACAGCCTCTGCTAGCTGGTTGCCCACCAGCAGAGACTGATGGGCAACATGGATGCTTTCAGGACTGTGTGGGGTTTGGAGGGGAGGGGTGTGTTTTTGCTGTGGACAGTTCAGGATGATGGCATGCTGTTTCTAGCTTTTTTGATGCTTTCTTGTAGCTGTTCTTGCCCTTAGCCTTTTGTTTACTTGTTTTTTTTTGGTTTGCCTTGTAGGCAAGAGTTATGGCCATGTACTTCTGGTCGATTTTTAAATCAATTTGTGTTATCATGTACCTGAATTGAATTTGTACTTTGTTGTAGTCTAATGTAGGGCATTTTAAAATTCAATTCACCAAGCTCTCTCTTTCTTCTCCCTCTTTTGTCTCGCCTGTCTTCCCTGTTTTCTGCTGTGAAAATAAGACCCATCTCCCTTTTTCCCACTCTCCTTTTCATTTTCTCCCTCTGCCTCTTGTATCAGGCTCTCCTCTCCTCCTCCCCCTGCTCCCTCTATCTTTAGTGTGTCTGAACAAAGCAGCTAATGGTGCATGGAAATGGTGGCAGCACAGTCACAACATCTATAGACAGACTCTGTCCCTCTGTCTCTGTTATGTGTTGCAATATGTAAGTGAAAATACACATATAGAAGGGTTTCAGTCATCTCATTCACTTACTGTGAGGCACTGTAAGAGCTAAATAACAAATGTGTAATGTGCAACACATAAAAACTCAGCAGTCTGCCACTGATGGTTTTTCATGTTTGTTACTGTGGTCAGATGTTTCCAGTCTCAAATGTCACCCTGACCATGGTGATGTTTATTATTTTTGATGCCAATGGTATTTTTTGAGGACACCACTGTTGTTGGTGTTGATGAACACTGATTTTTTAAGTGCCAGTGGCCTCAACTCTTTTCTCTTTCTCTTTTTTGACTTGCTGGAGCCAACAACTCCTTCAGCCAATCAGAGGGTTACTCTATTATTACCTCATCATTGAGTGTATTGACGTTTTCCCCAGGGAGTAGCTAATTCAACCCAGATACATAATTGGTGGGGGGGTCTGGGGGTCCTCCCCCCCAAAAAAAATTGTAATTTAAAACAAATTTCCTGCATTTCTACACCACCTAACCTCTTGGATTAAGTCAAGAAACAGCAACCCTGTATAATGTTACCCAAAAATGTAAAATGATGTTATATTACTAGATTTCAGCATTGAGGTGCTTACATTCATGATTTTGCATAGGCATACTAACCTAAAAAACCCATTATTGGGAATCGCGAGAAAGTTTCAGAGCAACAGACACAGAGCGTCCCCGTAACCATAGTAACTCACTCTCACTCCGGCCTGCGTGCGCACGGCGCGAGAGGAGAGGGAGAGACGCTGAAGAGCCGCTGACTGAGATTACTCTGAGCAGCATGCATGGGAATAAATTACAATATAATACATTTGTGTATATTTCTGGCTTTCCCCCTGATAGTCTGTCTGAATAACTCTCCGCTGCACGGTGCTGCTCTGTCTCGTCTGTCCTGCTGTCAGTGTCTCTTTTCGCGTCGCGACGTTATCAGTTATGAATTTGTTTTTCACTGCGTGGGAAAATGGACTTGTGGCGTGAGAGCGTGTGAAAAGTGTCAATTGCGTGAGTCTCACAGTCAATGCGTGCGAGTTGGCAGCCCTGCACAGTATAAATGTAGCTAAAAAGTACCAAGACAACAAAAGGAGGGCTAATGGGAAGCTAACAGGCTACTTAGATAATGGACAATAGCAGTTAAACTAACTGAGTTCTGGTTGAATTAACTACTCTCTGGGGAAAATACCATTATGCTCAGTGATGAAGTAATAACTGTACTCTGAGTTGTGGACACTAGCGATTTCTGAATCAGGACTTGCTGATGCTGATGATGATGATGATGTGTTCCCTTCCTGTCCTCAGGTCTACATCCGTATCCTGGACAACGAGTGGAACGTGTACAGGCGTTACACCGAGTTCAGGGAGCTCCACAACCTCCTGCGGACCCAGTTCCCACAGGTGGACGCCTTCAACTTCCCACCCAAGAAAGCCATAGGGAACAAGGTGAGCTGACAGTGACCCTGACCTGCCTGCTGCTCTGGCTGGATGGCTGTTGGCCTGTCTCTCTCTCTCTCTCTCTCTCTGACTCTGTCTCTCTGTCGACCACTAATGTAGCGGTAAATAAAAATGCAGGTAAAAATTGATCGAACCCCAGAATAAAATCCATCCATTTATCCTTTTTCCCTTAAAAGACACTATCCTCCTATAACTTACATACGTTTGATACCACTGACTGTGATGTAGAGTCTGAATTTCGTATGATAAAAATTTATATCAGCCTAAAAAGGTGGGTAAACTATTCAGGAAATAAAAAGGTGGTTTATACTGAGTTTAGGTGGGGCTACTCACCACCATCCCTGCTATCGACTTGTCTCTATTGTCGCTCTCACTCCTCACACTCCCTCTCTTTCTCTTTCGCTGACACACACTCACACACACACACACGCACACACACATACACACACACCCTTGCTGTTCAGTTGCAGGGAAGAACGTTGCCCTGGGTCCCAGTGGCTCAATGGCCTCTCTGGTAACAAGGAGAGTCCCCATATCTCTCTCTCTCTCTCTCTCTCTCTCTCTGTCTGTCTCTTTCTCTCTCTCTCTCTCTCTCTCCATCTCTTCCTTCTCTCTGGCACTCTTTTTTTTTTCCCTCCTCCCCTGTCCTCCCTCCTTCCTTTTCATCCTGTTCTCCCCTGTCTCTCTCCAACCTTTGGGAGATAATTTGGCCCTGACCCCGATTCTCTGGCTAGTGGGATTTGATGCTGCCACAGCCAAAAGCTGCAGTCTGACTCCCCACCTTCAAAGACACTGCGCTTTCACGGCTCAAAACTGGAGTGAATGCTGAGTCGGAGGGGCTGTGTATGTGAGGAGAGGTCGAGTGTGTACGTGCGTGTATGTGCGTGTGTGTGTGTGTGTGTGTGTGTGTGTGTGAGATCGTGTGGAAGTGCAAGTGTCTATCAAAGTCCTAGACAGACGGTGTCATTGTGTCCTGGAAGGCCCTCTAAAGCCCATTAGACAGCGGGTTTGTGTGAATCATTGGTTTTCACCGTCTCCAGGAAGGCAGCCATCACAGCCGAGAAAGCCCACCTTGGCTTTGTTACCTTCTGGCCACGTTTCAAAGCTGGAACACACTGCGGGCTGCCGCTTTCACCTGGGAAGACGAATACACATCCAGACCTTGCACTAAAAACTTTGCTGGAGAATCTTACTGAATGCCTAAAGCTGTCTAACCGTAAATACAGGCGGGACGGAAAAAAACGGACCGCTTGCATTTATTTTCCAGACATAGAGACGCTGGAGACCTCATCCAGCCAGTTTAGCTTTTACTCCCCTACCTGGCTTTCCCTCTCTCTTACTCATCCTTTAATTGCATCATTCATTCTTTTCTTCTCTTAGTATTTTTATATCCTTCAATTGTCATTGCTACGTTTTGTTGTTTAGTGCTATTCTCCTCCTTGTTGGATTTTCATGCCATTTGCTTTGTGCACCCAATTTACCTGTGCTTCGGTTTGCCATCTTATATATATATATATTTTTTTTCTGTTTTCTTTTGGGTTGAGACATTTTTATAATCCTCTTGAGGTTTCTTTGCCTCACTCGCACAGTTTGTATTGGTTCTCTCTCTTTTTTTTTTTTTTAAAGTTTTTATTATTTTTATCTGCAAAAACACTAAGCCCAAATCTAAAGTAATGATGTTTGAGTCGGGTTGCACTGTGGAGTCCAGATTGCCACATCCTCATAATCCATTTGAGAGCCAGTTTGAACCTAAACAGCCTAATACTATGGAGACAGAACAGAAACCTCAGCTGGAGACGCTCTCCCTCCGTCTCGTCTTTAACCAACCAAACTTTCTGAGCCCCCTTTAAATTTTCTACGTCTTTTTTTTTTTAGATTTTGTTTGCCTTTTATTAGATAGATTGATCAATTAAGATCATCCTTCTTAATACTATGACAAATATGGAATTCAAAGCACATCTCCACAAAAAATATACTCTGCAACTCAAATGTCAAATCAGTTTTATTTTACGGGGCAGAAACATGGAGAACCACAAAAGCAACAAGTAATAAACTCCAAACCTTCATAAACAGATGCTTACGACACATCCTGGGAATCTACTGGCCAAACACAATAACCAACGAAGAGCTCTGGCAAATCACAAAACAAGAACCAATTGAAACACAAATCAAACACAGGAAATGGGGCTGGATTGGGCATACCCTGAGGAAACCACCTTACAATATGACCAGACAGGCCTTAACCTGGAACCCACAGGGGAAAAGAAAGCCAGGAAGACCCAGGAACAGCTGGAGAAGGTCTGTGGAGTCAGAACTCCACAGAAGGAATTAGGAACGTCCCCCCAACGCCGAACCAGCTGGAAAAAGTTCATGAATGACCTATGCTCCCCAAAGAGTAAAAGGTTTAAGTAAGTCCAGTTTATTAGATAGATGTACGTGAATAGAGACAGGAAAGATCAAGAGAGAGCGAGAGAGATGACATGTGACAAAGGTCTTGTGTTGGATTTGAACCCAGGACATTGCATTTACATGGTGTGCACCTTAGACCACTGAGCCACACACACACCAGTCTGAATTAACAGCCTGACTGAACTCTGCAGATCTGCTCATCAGCTATTAAGGTTGTTTATCAGCCCAGTTGTCTTGTAGCCATCTGTTATTTATGCGTCTTTTGCGATTCATCAACCTAACTGTACGTTGCACATAAACTGTTATTCACTGTGCCAACGCTGCTTCACTGGGGCAATTCTTTGGCCTTGAACATACAGTGTACTTATTTATTTATTCATCTATTTATTTATTTGTAAGGGACCATGTACAATATTAAACATTGATGTTGCCATTTGATGTATTGTACCAGATTTAGCTTAAGCTAATTTTCATCTGCAGTGCCATGACAGGTTACAATTAATCCAATTAAATGCATACATGTGCCGCACAATCCACATTAACAGAGACGGTACAAATTAACAATATAAATCAATGTTAACAATTTACAATACACATTAACTTTGACAATGACAATACATCACGGCATAGCACAAATGGGAAACAGTAGATAATAGACTTGTAGTGTGTCTATGTTTAGTTTTCTCTCATTAACTGTGTCTTGTCTGCACTATATGTAATGTTCTGTTATGTTTTGTCTTTGTTACTCCTGTTTGTCTGCTAATGTGTCAGCACCAATTAACCAAGTCATGTCCCTTTTGCAGCCGTTCTGATTTAGATGCATTCAGTCTATCTTTCTGTGTTTAAGGATTTAGGGCAGGACTAAAGGCGTCAGGGTTTTACCTCGCCGCAGCCCATGCATGTCCATCAGCAGCCATGTGTCCCTCGGCCCCTACCTCACACGCTGGAAGTCACTCTGAATATAAGAGTGTCAGCTAAACTCCTAAAATGAGGTTCCAGCAACAGAAGTTTTGGAGAAACTCTGATGTGCGAACACAAGACTGCAGGGCCTGAGGGCCGGGAGGAAATGAAATCAGGGAGCAAGCAGAGGGCTTTACAGCTTAAAGACACCGGTAGAGATTTGATAAGGATCAGATTGGGTACGGTGAACTGTGTGTGTGTGTGTGTGTGTGTGTGTGTGTGTGTCTAAGGTGTGTGTGTGCACGTGGAAAACCATGTTATTCTCTCTGAAAACTGGCTCTGCACAACATAAAAGAGCATGTGTATTTTGTGTGTGTCAGTGAGAGAGAGGATTGTGCTGTGTGTGTGTGCGCGTGTGTACATGTGTGTCTGTGTGTGTGTGTGTACGTGTGTGTGTGTGTTTTCTCTCTGAGGTGTTTGTGTGTATTTGTGTCTGTGTGTCTCTGTGTGTACAGCCATGTTTTTCTGTCTCAGAAGTGGGTCTCTACAGCATGAAGGAATTTGTGTATTGTGTGTGTGTGTGTGTGTATCAGTGTGAGTATTGTGTGTGTGTGTGTGTGTGTGCGTGTGTGCAGGGTTGTGTCTGTAATCAGCCGGCCTGCCGAGCTGAGTTTCCCTGTTATTTTTAATCCAGTCACTGTTTGTTTCTGGCTCTCTAGGAACAGTTTGTAGCGTCGGCATGATGGAGGCGTTCTTCCTCAGGTGAAGTGGAGAGCTCAGCGGCCAAAACATCCAACTCAAACACAAGTGCTGAAATTTAAGTAGAACTAAAATTGCTGGTGTAAAAATCTACTTAAGTAGAAGAATAAAGCAGCAGGTTTAAACTGTACTGAAAGTAAAAGTTAATGAGTTGAAAAATTACTGTTACAAGACAACAGATGGTTCAGTATGGTGTTTTTTATAGTTTTTATAGACTATGTTGAACTTTTGCTATTAGCTAATCAATTAGCTAGCAAGGTTAGCAAACTAGCTAGACAGCTAGGCAACAACCAGGCTAACAGAAAGCTATAATACTGTAGCTGGATGGCTGGCTTTTTAGTAAACGTTAACTAAGCTACTATCACGGATAAATTTAGGCATTAATGTTAGTTAACTTAACATTATCTGATGCAAATGAAAATCTAATTTGCAACTGACCAGTTTCTGATGCAATGCTTATGGAGAGTCTACAAAATTGTACTCTGTAATGGATGCAGTTTAAAATGTAAATATAGGACTTCAGTCAAAACATCATTAAAGGTTAAGTTACTGACTACGTTTACATGGACTGCAATAATCCGACTATTGACCTTATTCTAAATAAGACAATATTTCTATTAAGGTGTTTACATGAGTTTCTTATAGAATATTCCATTCATATTCCCGTTTACATGCTACAGAACAGAGTCCAATTAATGACTGAAGACGCACGGCCACATTACGTCCCGATGTCCTACGTCCGAGTTTCCCTCCAGAATTTAACCTGAAACCCTTTCTGTCATGTTTCTACCGTGGTCGGGACAAAATGTTGGGACTTCTTTTTACCGGTGGCAGTCGTCTTTTCTTGTGTAGACAAGTTGCGCAACACTCGCTGGAAGCTAGAGCATGCGTTGCCAAGCAGTCGGATTGCCGTACGTGTCGCAAAATGCTGCGAAAACTCTGATAGGACGTCACAGTGCGATTAAGGTGTTTACATGTCTACAACACACTTCAATAATGCGACTAAGATCGGAATACTCCACATGTCTTAATTCGACTATTGCTTACTCTGACTATGACCTTATTCAGGTTAAGGTAATCAGAAAATGCTGTTTACATGACAGTTTCTTATTCAGAGTATCCCACTACTATAATTGGAGAGTTTGTGTGTTTGTGTGTCCCACCATGGAGGAGAGGAGGCAAGGACAGAAGGGGAGAGGAGGAGAGGAGAGGAGAGGAGACAAGGACAGGGGAGGAGAGGAGACAAGGAGAGGAGGAGAGGAGAGACGAGACGAGAGGAGACAAGGAGAGGAGAGGAGGAGAGGAGACAAGGACAGAAGGGGAGAGGAGAGGAGAGGAGAGAGGAGACAAGGAGAGGAGAGGAGGAGAGGAGAGGAAAGGTGGACAGGGGAGAAGAGAGGAGGAGAGGAGAGGAGACAAGGGGAATAGAGGAGAGGAGAGAAGGAGGGGAAAGGAGACAAGGAGAGGAGAGGAGGAGGTTATAAATTCTAGTTGTCTTAACTGGGTTAATATCAGAATATTGCAGTCCATGTAAACATGCTCACTGACCTCCAAAAGATACACCTACACAAAAATCTGCACAGTTACAGTAACAGGAATTAATTCTTCCATCCTCAGCCAAAAGCTTCTCCGCTCCACCTGATCCCTCACACTGTCCCACTGTCCTGAGAGACTCTTAGTTTAATGCTGCTAGTGAGCCTGTGTTGGTGAAGGTGTTGCTCTCTCTCCGTCATTCTTTCTGTGCATCTGTTTGTCTCCTCCCTGTCTCCCCCTGTGTGTCTCTGTTCATGTGTCTGTACAGCCGTCTCTCATCTCCGTCTCCTCCACTTTCCTTCTTTCAGCCTCTGTCTCTCACTCTCTCTCTCTCTCTCTCTCTCTCTCTCTCTCGTGCTTTCATCCATTACAAAGTGTCACTTTAACTACAGAGAATTCTGCAAATCCAAAGCTGACTTTGAGACACACGCACACGCACAGGGTTTCTTCGCTAGCATGTGCCGCTAATGATGGAGAAATGTTAATGTCAGCAGTGTGTTAGTTGGTTGAGAGAGAGGGAGAGGGAGAGAGAGAGGGAGAGAGAGAGAGAGAGAGAGAGACCTTCAAAAGCCTTTTAACTGTACCATGTTCGTCTGCTCTGCTGTGGTTTCTCCGGTAAGGATGAAACGCATGAGCTGTCACTGGAGATCAGGTAGCAAGGGAGTTGTATGTACACACACACACATGCGCGCGCACACACACATACACACACATACACACACATACACACACATACACACACACACACACACACACACACACACACACATCTTCATCCTCATTGACATGCTAGTGCTAACTCTATTACACGCTAAGGACCCTCTCTCATCACTCTCATCATGCCTGTTAACACCCCTGCACACACACACACACACACACACACACACACACACACCAAATGATTGACAACACCGAGAGAGACATGTCGCTAAAGCTGTCAGAGAGCATCTGCTATGCTATGGATTTAACTGACATGGAAACTTATGGGAAACTCCACCCACATACCTAGCACATATAACAGCTTACCTACACACACACACACACACACACACACACACACACACTTATGAGATTAGCTATGCTAACGCTTGCCTGAGTTATCAGGCAGCTCGCATGCTATTGCCCGGTGATTAGACAGCATTTCTAATCTCCTGCCTTGGTGTCAGGACTCCTGACTGCTGGAACACAGGACGTCGTATGGAAGGTGAATCACGGAGGTGCCAACCGGCTGTGGGCTTAACTGTAGAAATGAATCATATATTGCATTTGACAAGACAGTAATTTGACATAATGTGGAATAGATGTGTGTGCCAGTGTGTGCATTGTCACAGCTGTAGTTTTGGTACTGCTACATTTCTGGTCCATTTTCCAGTCATTTTCCGACATTTTGAGAATATCACACCCACCGCCCCTTCGTAATGACAACCTTTTATATTGTAGTTAGAGTAAATGTATTTCAGAAGAAAGTTTGTGTCGTGTCTTGTATTTAAATACTTTACCGTGCCGATAAGGCATGATAGAACTGTGGCTGTACAACTTTGTAAATACAAAATATCTGAAGTGATGCAGTATGGAGAGTTGGAGTTGATGTGTGCCTAGAGTAAAGAAGATATTCTGGTTGTCCTCTTCCTCATGCTTCACTATTTCAGTTAGTAACAGCTAAAAAAAATACAACAAACTGCTGATGAGATGGCTATGGCTGCTACTTTCGTACAGTGTCCACATGAAGCTGCAGTGACATTTGAAACGTGGCTGAAGATGTTGGAAAACCTCTTGCTAGTGGTTGCAGATTAAGTTCAGACTAAACTATTTGTTTCAACTCAATGTTTAGCCTGCTGCTATTTGTGTTTACATTGACACCTGATAGCCAGTGGTGTTTGTCTGGCTGCAGCCGAATGCAACAGATTTGTATTTTTTCATGAAACTGTCTCTGCTTGATTTCCCCCTGGTCCGCCTTGCCCCATTAGGCCGTGCCCTAATGTGTCATGTCAGTGACAGCTGTGGATCGCGGTGCTTCCCTCTCAGTTTCTCAGTATCAGGTTAATAACATCGCGCCTGTGCTGCTGCGAGGTCAGAGAGATAGACGGACTTCAGGATGGATGTCAACTCAATCTCGGCTTGAATAATGAAGAAAATGGAGGTGTTTGAAAGCTGAACCTCCTTTGCCATAAAAATGATACAATATCTTCTTCTGTAAGGGAATTATGGAGAAGAGAAGCTTCATCATTACAATGTACAGACGTATAATGTAGAAATCCCACTGTTTATTGCAGGCTTGCTGATCTACTGCTGCTCTCTGGCTGCATCCCCAAGAGGAATCGTGTGTAAAAAAATCAAGTTTCCCTCTCTTCTCTGCCGTGGGAATTTGCATAGAATGATCTGGTGACTATTCAGCTGAGAGATATTAGAGTTTCTTACTGCAATATACTCATTTCTCTGCAGGATTAATGCAGGATAGATGGAAGACAAATGCGTGAAGGGGAACAGTGTAAAGTGCAGTTTCACTTCAGACGTTGAATTGATTGCTCTGACAGAAAGTCGAGCCTCAGCGGTGGTAGTCTGGCCTCGTCTCCATCAACACTTTGCCTTTTTGACTCATTTGTGCATCTGTCTGTCTCTAGTGTTGTTAATGAGCTAATGAGACTGTTTCCCTCTCGGTGTCTCAGTCCTTTAGGCGAGCTTGTCCAGCTGGGTAACCTAGCAACTCGGACGATGACACAACACACGCACACACACAGATGCAGATGCAAGACCCAAACACACTCCCCCCCAACCCCCCCCCCCAACCCCCCCCTCCCTGTGACAGCTCCTAACCAGCTGATTTGTCAGGGGCCTGGCCAGGCAAACAGGCTAAATGTTCCCGAGTCGCGGCTGTCAAATCCTTCCTGACGGCAGCGGCGAGGCAGAGGAGGGGCAGAATGATGACATCAAAGCCTCGTCGCTGTCAGACCCCAGAGTCCGGCTGTCAGGTCTCTCGCCGGCCGCCCCTCATCCACATTTTATGGCTTTTGTCCCAAAGGCGTTTTCCATTCTTCCCTCTCCCCTCCCTCAATATCATTTTCTCTCGTTTGCTCATTCGTCTCACCGTCTCCCCTCCCGCTCACTCGAGTCACTCACCCTCCTCCTCCGACTTTGATAAAAATTGCTTCATTTTCGGTGCCGCTTTTTTTTTTTTTTTTTTTTTTTTCCTTGCCAGGCTGCAAATGGAGACATACTGATGAGAGAGAAAGAGAGTTAGAGAGTTTAAAAGACAGAGCAGAGTTGTGAGGTGAATAATGTTTGTTCCACAGTGGCGACGCTCCCAATCAACATGTAGTCGCGAGCTATCTTCGTTTCTCTCCATGTTCAGTAGCCCGACACAAGAGACCCGCACAACTGAAACAACAGCAAACATCGTTATACACTGAAGCTTCCAATCATTCTGATTACAATTACATTATGTAAGAGTCCCTAAGGAAATACTAGCAGAAAAATGGCACTTACACAACTAGCATTTGCCCTTGGCAGAGGCGGTCTGCCCCTCTTTACCTACCAAGAGAGGAGGAAGGAGAGCCAAGGCTGCCCTGATTAATTAATCAGGAACTACAAAGTGAATAATTAACTAGTCTTAGCATGTTGTGTTCACATATTATGCAATATGCATGTTTCGCGCTTTTAATTATGACAAGGAGACATTGTGGAGGTCTTGTAGGAGCATTCCTGAATTGCCTGTGATGTTTTATGCATGGTGCGGCCTGGCGGTTTGTGTGTGTTTAAACATAGCATTAAGAGAACAGGCTGTTCGAGCCCCTGGCAGCCGGCTGTGGTCCGGTGTGGGCTGACTAGGTGGAAAGTGTTGACCTTGTTTTGTTGCCAGCGTGTTCCATTGCTGTCCGCTCTCATTTAGCTCAAGTGTAGCGCAGGTTCAAATCACTGCTCAGGTTGATGTGCCTGCGTAAAGTGGTAATCTGCGAGATGCTCGTTTTCATCTGTGGTGCTAAGCGGTCATTACTGAATTGTTTTTCCACTGCACATTGAAGAGATGCCTCTATCAATTTCATGCCTTCTGTCTCTCTCTCTACTGTAGACTGTGGAATAAAGCAAAAACAACACAAAAAGAATATATATTACTGTGTACACAACAGTAATTCCAGAATTACACACAGGATTTAAGTCTTTCGCTCCAGCATGGTCAAGTGCATCGATTTCCTGTCGAAAAAAAAAAGTGGTTGTTACCGTAGGGTGTAGTTACTCTTTACTTCAGGAACTGTTTTTTGTTGCCAGGCAACATTGGTTTTTCAGAGGGGCTATTTGGAGCTGTTTTCCCCAGAGTTGGATGGCTGCAAATTCACTGCACAGTTGTGGAGACCCGGGCACATATGTACCGACTCGACGCTTCTCTTCCATTGACAGCTCCAGTCTCCTTATCTGTCCTCTGTGAAATGACATGGCTGTGGCGAGTGTGTGTGTGTGTGTTAGTGAGTGTGTATATATATCCCATCTCCTTCTCTGCCACTTCACTGTGTCCCTTTTCTCCTTCACATGGTCTCATATCAATCGTACGCCGCAGGTAAACATGCCGAGGTAGAAACATGCGTCTTATCTTGCAGTCCGACTCCATGACGTTTCCTACAACAACATCCCTAATGCGTCCCGAGGTTGAAGACGACAACGCAGGTGTAACAGCTTTGGACGCAACAAACAGAGTCCATTAACTTCTGTGTGTCCTCCATGTCTTCCTTAATACCAGTCATGTGTGTGTGTGTGACATACAACCTGGCTCCTGTAGAAGACAGAAATAGGCCAGAAGACATTACTGCTGATTAGTGCTGAAAAGATTCGTCGATTAACTGATTAGTCGGCAGAAAGTTAATAGAGTATAGTTTTGAATAATTTCTGTTTTAGTCATTTTTCATGTAAAAATACCAAACATTTGCTGGTTAAAGCTTCAAAAATGCTAAGATGTGCTTGCTTTTCTCTGTTTCATGTCATTATGCTGGTCAGACTAAGTAAGTAATTTTAAGTCATAACTTTTGATGTCCATTGTGATTTTTTGACATTTTATAGACTAAATGATTAATCGATGAATCGAAAAAATAATCAATAGATAAATCAATAATGAAAATAATTGTTTGTTGCAGCCTTACTGCTGATACTACTGGGATTTACTGATCTGTGTTTAATACAACTCATCTGTTAATGCTGATAGTGATACCTGAATTGAGGTGATATTGCTTTGGCAACATAGTGAAGGTTTCTGTCCTGTTATGATAATTGAATTGAGAGAGAAAAAAAGAAAAAAGGAAGGAGAAAAAGGAAGATATAGAGGCAGAGAGATACTAAGAGAAAGCGACAGGGAGAGCGACCTGGAGAGAGAGAGAGAGAGAGAGTTGAATTTTAAAAAAAGCTCATTTATTACCTTACAAATCCATTAAAAAACTAGTGCATATAAGTCAATTTGTAAGCCGCATTTAGATTGCAGTAAGCTCCGCCCATGAGCAGAATGCAAAAAAACAACCACAAAGACCAGAAGACATTCAAAGGAGGCCTCACCCACCTGCTGTGCTTGTATGTTCTCCTGCCTGACACATGATAAATAATAACAGACTTGTTTAGACTCCACGTCTCCTCTTGTGTCCGTCCCTTTCGTTCACTTGCCGTCATGCGTTTTGATATCAGTATGTCGGTGTTATCGTCAAAAGGAGAGGAAGGGTAGAAGGGAGGGGGAAGAAAGACGGATGGTTAGATAGATATATGTAGGTAGATGGATAGATGCAGCCCGGCAGACGGAGAGAAGACAGAATCAGCCTTGCACCTGCATCAGTATGCCACAGCAGCTTCTGTTCTGCCCCCTCTCTCTCTCTCTCTCCTCTCTGCGAGCGGGAGACAGCACCCGGCCTCTTCAGCCCTCCTCTCTGTCTCCACAAGAGGATGAATCTGTCATGATGTCCATTAGTGTTATTACTGCCCTGACATCCATGAAAGCAGTCAGGGTGTCCCTTATTGTGTTGACATAGCATGAAACCGGCACTGGCACGCACAGCCTAATCTGACACATCAGATTTACCCACTCCTAGCCCTTCCATCCTGCTCTGCACGCCGCACAGTTATCCACTCCTACTCGCAGAAACTTACATACTTATCCACTACTTAGGGAAATAGTGCACCTCTCATCCACTCCCACCTTGTGCATTATGCTCTTTTCGGCCTTTCCACCACGCTGCATTCTCTAACTTTTTGGTTTCCGTGCGACCCGTCCCCTTTATCCCTCTTTCTTCTTTTTTTTAAATCATGATGCAACTTCACAAAAGGGAGCATCCTCTCATCCCTGTCAAGTTGACCCGAGAAGGATCAAAAGAGATCGTATTTGTTAAGAAAGATGATTTTTTTTTTAAGGATTTCTTTGTTCTACACAGTGGTGGAAAGTAACTAAGTACATTTACTCAAGTACTGTACTTGAGGTACTTGTACTTTACTTGAGTATTTCCATTTTATGCTACTTTGTACTTATACTCCACTAAATTTTAGAGGGGAATATTGTACTTTTTACTCCATTACATTTATTTCACAGCTATAGTTACTAGTTACTTGTCAGATCAATATTTTATATTTAAAACATTTGATCATCTTTATAAAATAACTATAAAATAGCATTGTTATAGATTAGACTACCCAAAAGTATAGCTAAATTGTTAAGATTAGCTTCACGTTGACAACTTTAAAATGCTGCTTACATGTACATGTATGTCAATAAATCAGTATTAATATTCCAATAATTTATGAAAAATATAACTCTCTAAATGGGGACAGTTTGCATAATGAGTATGTTTACTTTGATAGTCTAAGTACTGCTGCCAATACTTATGTACTTTTACTTAAGTAAGATTTTGAATGCAGGACTTTTACTTGTAATGGAGTATCTTTACATTGTTGTATTGCTACTTTTACTGAAGTAAAAGATCTCAGTACTTCTTCCGCCACTGGTTCTACACATATTTTATTAAATCATCACATTCTCTTCAGTAGCTTGGTTTGGAAACCTGGGTGTGACAAACCAAAACAAACTCAGCAGTATTGCAAAAGTAGCAAACAAAGTCATGTTCTGGGTGTACATGATCTTGTTTGCTACTCTTTCACACCACCTGCCCTGATGTCTGTATAAAAGATAGATCCTGCCTGCATGAAGCCCAGTGCTCTAGTTCTACCTTGTGAGGAGAAATTGAGCCACTTACTTCAGTTCATAGGTTCAAACAACCACAGACAAAATCAAACCGATTGAAGGTCTAATTTTTCCCATGTGCCATAAAGAAGCTAAACTGTAACAGATACATTCTCTGTTTCACCCCCCCAATGTGCTATGCATGTTTCTGTACTTTACCTCTTTATTTATTGTGATTATGAATTGCATTATCTGCCTTGCTGCAAGCCAATTTTCACATTAGAGACAGTGGAGTCTTGAACTTGAACTTATTCATTTCAAAAACATTGCTGGCAGTGCAGCTGTGAATGTCACCGCTCATGGGGAAACAGCAGGTAGCTTATTGAAAACAAAACTGAACAATCCCCATGGGCCTCTGATGTTAACGATTTATAAAGCGGGGTAATTTCGTTGAAGTCGTTGATTGCGCATGTGCCCCTACATCAAGCTTGTGTTATCAGAGATTTAATTGTTGATTGGTGTTTGCCGCAGTGTTGACTTTTTTATGTGTCCCATCCTTTCCCTCTATTTTTCCCTTCAGCATTTGTACTCCAAGCAGTTCTTCAATATTATACAGTACAACCAAATTAGTATATTGTAGCATAAAGTTCACAAGCTTGTAACTTGCCGCAGCTGAAAAGAGAGCAAAACTTCATTTTTGTCCAAAGAATCCCTCTTGGGATTTTAGATCAAAAGAGGATCAGTAGTTTTGCAAACAGGAGAAAGTTGGACTCCAACATGGCTGCAGTTTGTTCCAGTCCCATGCTCCAGAGAATTAAACGGAGCATTGCCCAGGCTTTGTTCTGAGCCTTGCTGGACAGCGATTAGCCATGCTAGCTCCGGTCATGTGGCTGCGTGCCTCCGCCTCAGGAAACGTCTGTGCATTATTTTTCTCCAGCATCGAAAAATGAATGACAAAATAAAGACAAATATTGAGTGTATCTTAAGATTCAAGGCTGTGTTTTTTTAATGTGGACCATCTCTTGTTTGTCTGGACTATTTGCACAGTAGAGGATTTTGCCAGTTTCAACTGGCAACACATTCAGCTGTGGGAAGTGATTCTTTCCTTAGTAATATTGCAGGTTTTTTTTTAACATGGTGGTTATGTGGCACTTGACTGCCATGAAAACCAGAATATAAACTACTCACCACGAGTTTGTAGCATTCAGATTTTTACTTCCCATTCATTTGAATGAGGCCACGAAAATAGCCTGAAAACTGACATTTAAAAAGTTTTAGAACATAATTTCACTGAAATCCTACTATAAAATGAGGAAAACTCTGTCTGTCTGCATCCATTTTGCTCCTGAATGGGTTGGCCAATCAATCTGAAACTGCACATGGGCATTGAGCATTGGCATAGGCAGGGACTGACAAAGCTGATTTTTCAATTTTCCCAAATTTACACTGTTTATGCACATTTTTGCATTCCCCGGGTATGGACTAGTAGCATTTTTATTGATAGAAGAGAACATAGCAGAGGGATACCATTTAGGAGAGATAGTTCCTGTCTGGGAGACTGGATCTACTTTTATTTTTAAATACTAATTTTCGTATAAACCAAGAATAGAAATGCAAAGTGACAACAGACCTATCACTGCTTTGTTGTCTTAAAAGCGGGATCTGTTATTGAATCTGTTCATCAACCTGTTAAATGTCAGTTTTCAGTCTGTTTTCGTGGCCTCATTCAAATGAATGGGAAGTAAAAATTTGAACGCTACAAACTGGTCTAGCTGCATCCGATCTCGGTGATTAGTTTATATTCTGGTTTTCATGGTAGTCAAGAGCCAAATAACCCCCATGTTAAAACTAAGTGGAATATTGCTCCTTTACTGTCGTCTCTATACAGATAAAGAAGTCCACACTCCCTTCAGTATTTTTGTTTATACAGACGGTAGGAAAGCTGCGAGTGACACGTAGCAGGGGAGACGTAGGCGAGCAATTTCTGGCGGGATCTGATCCCGGCCCAGCAGGGAGACATAATCGTTCCAGAGGCAGAGGCCTTTAAGGTACAGTATGCAACTTCTTGCCTTGAGGCAGCAAAGTGTTTTCCAGTCCCGCCCTCCTCCCCTGAGCCGGGCGAGTTCACACCCCGATATGTGTCACTCATCTTGACGAGCTGTCTGCTTTGAAGCGGCATCTAGCCCCGGGCTGAGGTAACCGGCATCTGTGAAGCCACCGCAGGCGAAGAAGAAGCAGACGGTGACAGTTGCAGTCTGCAATAAATAAAAAATAAATTAAAATAAAAAAAGGCCATGTTGATGTTCACTGTGTTTTTGAACCGGTCTTGTCTGCTGCACATTTAACTTTGCTGTTTAATGCTTTCTGCCATTGTTGTTGTTACTGTGATTTCTCACCAAAACGTCCCGAACATCATGGAAAAGCCAATTTCAGGCCAATGGGGGGGATTTAGGCATGAACAAACAGAGACACAGACAGACACAGACTCATAGTGTACAATATATATTTATTTTTTGTTAGTTTTAGCTCAAAAAGTGGCATATTAGAGCTTTAATCACAACTTTTCCGGGCACCGTTTTCTCTACAATTAACTCATTTTTCTCTGTCCTTCCCCCTCTTTCTTTGTCTCTCCCTCTATTCCCTCTCTCTATTTCTCTCTCTCTCTCTCTGTCTGTCTGCAGGATGCCAAGTTTGTGGAGGAGAGGAGGAAGCAGCTGCAGGGTTACCTTCGCATGGTGATGAACAAACTGATCCAGACGCTGCCGGACTTCGCGGCCCGACCCACCAAAGAGACGCTGCTGTCTCTGCTGCCTTTCTGTCTGTAAGTGAACACACGGGGTCCGGACTTTTATATATGTGTGTGAGAGAGAGAGAGAGATTCAGGAAATGATGTGTCTATATGTACGGTTCCCGCTGGTCCGTGGAATTCCTGGAGTATGATGGGATTTTGAGAGGTGTAATCCAGACAGGGAATGTGATAAATTCTCTGGGGAAGTCGGGGAATATCAGGGAGCTTTACAAATGAGTCACTTTAAAGGAATATACCAGCAAGTATTTTACAACCTATTTCATAAATTCATTGTGTTAGATGGTGGTTTTCAGCTGTTTTTCCTTTACAACAAGCCCAGATGTAGTGGAAACCAGACTGTTCACCCCTTAAAATCAAAATCAATAAACTAGGAGGGTAGAAGTTTTTAGGTCATGGAAGCACTTTGACTTGGTTTTGTAAAGTCTTGGAAAAGCCGCGTAATTTCCTGATGTGGCCATTATAGAAATCCGACTATTTATTGAATGCTCTTTCCAAATCTGAGAGGAATTGTTCCAGAAATTCAAATTTTGTTCCCTTTGTCAGCCATTAAACTCGCTTAAAACAGCCTGGCAGCTTGAGCGATTCGTTTTGCATACACATTTTCAGTTCAATCTACAACAAGAAGGAATTGGCTGCTATGGCTGTTGCTGTACGAGTGGAGAATAGATGTGAATATGTGACAAATCCCATGTAAACAAAATAAATTAAATCCCCCTCTCTCTGTTCCCCTGCGTTCCCACACACATATGCATATTCACACATATATGTTCTCACTCACACACACTCAGACTCGCTGGTGTGAAAGTGCATGCTGCTCTGGCTGCCCACCTACCTACCAGGCTACTGCTGAATGTTTACATGTTCCAGTCATGTCCTGTTGACGTTCACACCAGATTCCCCTTCCTGTGATGAGTCAGCGAGCGTGACCTATCACATCTCCCCACGAGGATGTCACTTCCTCTCCTGGTCGTCAGGCTGAAGCAGCAACAGCTAAGACACAGACACAGACACAGACGCGTCACTCTGTTGCCTCGTTTAATTTTGGATTCAAAGGGAATTTCTGGAATATCATGGAATTTTGGGAGGTGTATTCCAGACAGGGAAAGTAGGGGAATTCGATAAATTATCTGGGAAGTCATGGAATATCAGGGAATTGAACAAACAGGTGGCTTTACAGGAATAAACCAGAATGTATTTTACAACTAGATCAGTGATTCTCAACCTTTTTCATATCAAGGACCCCTAATTTTGTCTCTCTGACCCAAATCTGAGAATATTTTTATTGTCAGATATGATTTTGTCCAGAATCCCATGACTATCTGTATTGTAGGTGGAGAGATAACAGAGAAACTATGATCAAAACAGTCATTCTTCTACATTCTCTAATTGTGTTAACTTCTCTGTAAATGAGATAATGGTGAAGTTTAACAATTCATCAATTTGCTGGGGACCCCCTAGAAGCCCCTTAAGGACCCCTGGTGGTCCCCGGACCCCACATTGAGAACCACTGAACTATAGATGATGGTACATGCAATTGTATTCCCAGACTGTCAATTTTGGAACTTTTCTGAGCTGAAAAACAACATTTAAAAACTAGACAGGAATCAATTCTTTAGCTCATGGAAGCGCTTCGACTTTATTTCATTCAACCTTTATTTAATCAAGTTGTTCCATTGAGATAAAGAATCTCTTTTTCAAGGCTCACCTAGCCAAGCAAGCAGCTTCAGTACAAACAAAAGCTACACAAACAACATACTATGTTGTACATGAGCAAAAATAAGAGGTATAAGTGCTCAAAAGGCAGTAGTCCAATAGCAGCCGAGCTGGATCAGAGGCCAGGCTTATATAACTCTTGGCTAAACAAAGCACAGACAGCTCATTATTGAGTCTGCCATGAGACGCTTCATAATCATATCTCTATCCCTCATATCTTCGCTCTCAGCACATCAGCATGTGCCAGTGGCATATTTAGAACTGAGACTGAAATATTTGAATGGCACGAAATATTACAGTGTCAAGTCAACAAAGTCGAGCTGAGACTTCATGAAAGTCCTCTCTGCTGTTCTTGCCATACTGCAGGAACCCTGGTTTTCCAGAGATTAATCCATGCCATGCAACTATACATACATGGTCACTGTATGTGTGTGTGTTTCTGAGTGTGTGGGAGAGAGACAGTTACAGAGAGTGCATGTGCATTTACATGTTTGTCCCACGCAAGTGCCTGCTTGTGTGGACTTTTACAGTATATCAATTTTACCTTTTATATTGGAATAGTGGCCCAGGAACAAAGCAAAACAACTCAAAAACTAGGGTTGAGAGCCGGGCCAAACTCTGCTCCGTTCTGTGTCTAAGTTCAGTGTTTAACCCGTGTCATTAGGCCACGCCTCCTCGGCTTGTTTTCGAGTGTGACGTAAAAAGTGTCCTAGAAAAGCTTGGTGTTTACAAAGTTGAAGACGTTGCAGCACTGACGACAGAGAAGCTACAGTAGCAAAACACAGACTGTAAACATGTCTGCTTTTGATGACATCATAAGGTGACAGCCATTAGAGAAGTGATGGTTAAGGAAGTCCGCTTGCATATGCAGGTCTGTCCCGGTCTTGTACATGCGAATGGTAGTGACAGTCACATGTACAAGGCTCCATGTGAACTGTATTGTAACTGCTGAACCTAGATCAGCATACCATAATATCCCTGGGTCATGTGTGTGAAAAGGATGAAAAGGAGAGTTATAGAGATTCATGTTACAGCCCCACTGGAGGGATTTTGCTCTCTCCTCTGATGTCAGCCATGCTGTCACGATGTTAGATGACTTAACATGATGTTACTGTCTTTTCTTGACTCCATCACTGCCCAGGCGGTTGGCATGATCAAACTTGCCGGCCTCTGAGTTGGCAACATAACATCTTCACTGCTCTGTGATGGATGAAACCCTGATTAGTCTGGTCATTAGCCTGATGAGGGGGCGGGGGGGAGGGAGGGAGGGAGATGGAGAGGAGTGAAGGAGAGTGAGAAATTAGCCTGGCCCTAAATAGAAACCATACATTGGTATATTATCTCATATTATATATTATATTATCTACCACAGTGTCTGATCCAAAACTGAGTAAAGCCTGGTAGTTTGGCCGTTGAGAAATGCCACCAAAAATCAGAGCTGGCGTCCCAAGGAGGACTTGCTATGTTCATTCTGCAAACAGAAACGGAATTACACTTCCTCACCTTCACCTCGTGCCTCAAATACCATCTTTATGAGATTTTTTCCCTCCAAAGATTGTCCAAATATGTCAAGAATTCAAAAGCAAGATCAAAACCCAAAAATGGCCCATGAAATGCCAAAATGCAGTATAAGAGCAGCAAAATTGATAACTATTTGCCAAAACCTGAGGACTACCAGTGACTAAGTGTCTGATGAAGTTAAAGGTAAATTAAAGTTTCATTATGAGCTGTGCAGAATCACTCTGCATTAATATCTGTTCATATATGTCTTCTTAGTTAGATCAGTTATTTAGGTATAGATGTAATTTATGGTTTGGAAAAGTAAATGCATTTTACATGCCAACTGAACTACATTGAACTGAATAGGACTTTTGACATAACGCACCCTTGGGCGGCCATATTGGAGGTCTTCTGCTCTTCGACAGCCATGGCTGAGAACAGCTGATTACATTTCTGAATGTACATTACATTACATGTCAATTAGCAGACGCTTTTATCCAAAGCCACTTACAATAAGTGAATTTTGTAAACAGCAGTCCAACCAACTGTATATCACAGTCTTCATCAGCTAAGCCTTTAATGGGAATAGATTTGTAGAATCTGAGTGGGGTTTTTTTTTGGTCAACAGAATTCAATAGAAATGGATAATTGTTGTGCTGTTGCTGACTGGGAATTAATAATTTAGCCACTGAAAAATCTGATCAAATTTGTGTTTAGATGACGTCAGCTTGCTAGCTAGCTAACCATAGCATCTGGTCAGCTAACCATCACTTTCTTGTAAAGGCATCTAATTTGCAGACTTCATGCTAGTAGAAGCTTAGGTTAGCAGTGGCTAGTAACTGCATGTTAACAGTAACATTGATTGCTTTGCTAAATTAGCCTGCTGGCTAGTTAGCTAGCTACCAAACCCAAGCCAACAGTTTGTTCAGGTTAACTGAGCTACAACTCAGACTGAGTAGAGACTAGAACTAAAGACAATATTTCCCTGTGTCACAGTAACCTACATTTAGAGACAAATCTACTTAATCAGACTATTCACATTTACTCATAACATAACTGAGTTGACCTGCAGCCACACCACAACAGTATTTTTTCAGGTACCTCTCTTTTTCTAGCCCAGTTATATATTTAGCCATTATTTTCACACAGACACTTCTCCCCTGGACCTCCATGATGGTGCCAGACGTGGTTGCTAGGCGACTCGTGACGCAACTGCAAAGCCTCTACAGGGATGGAGAGATTGAAACGGGAGGTGAAAGATGTTGAGGTGCACCGAGAGAATTAGAAGCGAGTTGAGAGAAAGAAAATGACACGAGGAGGCATGGAGAGAAGGATGAAGGGAGGAGGGGAGGGGAGGATGGAGGGAAAGAAAGCCGAGAGTCAGAGTGTCACGAAGGGAAAGGACAGTGGTGCTGGAAAGGTCTGAGAGAGAGAGACAGAGGAGAGAGGGAAAGATAAAGGGAGAGAGAGATTGGGGTTCAACACTGAGCTCCTGCTGAGGCGCTCGGTCCTCAAAGGCCTGATGGATCTCAAGGCTCCTTAATGATGCTGCAGTGACCCACACTCCTTATCTAACTGGGCAGAAAACGCTGTGTGTGGGTATGTGTGTGTGTGTGTGTGTGTGTGTGTGTGCTGTCTTGGGTGGTAATTGGCAGTCAGTAATGCAATACAGTGCTGTTATTACTTTTCCCAGTAACTACACTACCAGTTTAAAAGTTTGGACACACAACATTTTTCTTTATTTTTACTATTTTCCACATTTTAGAGTAATAGTAAAGGTGTCAAAACTGTGAAACAACACAAATGGAATTATGCAGCGACCAAAAAAACAAATCAAAACTATCTTATATTTTAGATTGAAGGCTTTGGAAAGAAATTCATACACAGGATCAACTTCCAATTTGTCTAAAACACACATTTCAAGCATTTAAACATAAGCCTTTAGATCAAAATGGCTTTAAGAGAATGAAAAATTATTCAATCAGGTGCGTCCAAACTTTTGACTGGTAGTGAAAAAGACAAACTATTTGAGTTTCAGTAATAATATTCCAGTTACGAAGCGGAAAAATAAGCCACTACTTATTTCATCATCTCCTGTAAATATCAGATTGAAGTTGAGTCATTCAAAAAAGATATCACACCCCTCATCCCCCAATTTGTGTTCGGCACAAATTGCCATTAGAGCTTCGATGAGAAATGGCAGAAAAGTTGGACCTTGGATGGGTTCCCACTACTTTCATTTTATCAAGCAGTAGTTTGACAGGAACATTGGACATCAGCGCCACTTGGTTTCCCTGATCATTCACAGACGAGGTAATTGAGTTAATCGAATTTCTGGTGGTAAAGAGAGGAAGCCAAACGCCAGTGTTGGGGGTGTAATGGAAAATTAATCTAAAAAGGAACAAATTGCTGCTCCTAGAGAGTAATACACAGGGATGTAGTGGAGGGTAGCCCCACCTAAAGTCAGTTTATCTACCGTTTTTATTTTCAGAATGCAGTTTGGCCACTTCTTGAGGTTGATATAAGTCTTTACACTGTAAAATTCTGAGTATATATCATAGTTAAGTAGTACCAAACTGATTTAAGTTAAATGAGGATTTGGTTGTTGTTTGTCTTCTCAGCGACTGGAGGTCATAGTTTACCCACCTTTTTATTTACCACTACATCACTTGTAGTAGGTCATTTTTTAAATAACCTAAAACTGTTTGTGTGTGTGTGTGTGTGTGTTTGTGTGCTTGTGTGTGCTTGTGTGTGACTGCCAACACACTGATGTTTACAGATCTGTTTGTGCCTCTACACTCATTTCTTCGGACTCGCATGCTGCAATTTTCCACACTTGTCTGGAGCAGCGATGCGGTCTCACCTCTCCCTAGATGTGCCACCACTTAGTATGCAGCTCAACCTCAACACATTTACGGTTTACTCAGAACACAAAGTACACACACGCACACACACACACGCACACACACACCGTCTTGAGTTCTCGGCTTATTGACCCGCCGCCTCTGAGCGGAGAAAAAGTGTTGTAGACCTCTGTTTCTCTGTCAAGAACAGTTTGTGGCACTTTGACTTCAAAATGAGAATCTTTTTTTAAAGGGATTGTGTGTGTGTGTGTGTGTGTGTGCATGCATGGTGGTTTTACTCATTGCATATGCCTTCAGATCCATGTGTGTGTGCATGTTTTGGTGGCTGAGGGCAGAAAAGGGAGAGTGTAGTTCACTAGTCATACTCAGCATTGCACTCTGCATTGCTGTTAACCCAGTTAGACACTGAATTAGATGCACACTTGTGTTTGTGTACCTGTTTACTCTAATTATGCTCCTCTGCAGTCAAATTATTAATATTCCAACAGTTGCCTGGGAAGGTGTTACCCTGTAGAAGTCAATATCATGTCCAAACAGGGGACAAGCACACACTGAGAGCCAGAAAAAAAATCTATATGCCTAATTAATTTAGCACATCTAGCTACTTTACCCAGTTTGATATGAATAAATGAGATCGTTTGCAGTTTCCTCTCTGCGTGCTGTCCCCAATTTAGTACCATTTTTGCTGATTTAAGTCCCCATCGGATCACTGTTTTGCCGACCCTGGTCAAATTCAATTCGTGTGACTGCACTTGATTGAACTTGCCTGGCGCAACAGAGATAGGGGAATAAGCTGGGAGTTGGCACTCAAGCCATTGCTAAACATACAGTTTCTGCTAGAGGAAAGGGAATAAGGTTCAAGATATTAACAAAGTCCGGGCCATCGTCTGATTGGGTGGTCACACCATCCCCAAAGCTGTTTGATCTTGTTGCTATGACACCGACACTTTGCAGCGCCGTACATTACATTATGAATACATAAGTTTGAATCCCGGCTCATGCTGCTGCAGAGCCTGGCTGCCACTGTCTGTGGCCGTTTCCACACTGCAGAGCCCCCCCCCACTGCTTCACATAACATATGGCATTTGGTGACACTTTAAACCAAAGCGCCTCTCCATGAGTGCATTTATTTTTGGAGTTGTCCGAGTGGGAATCAAACTCCCAACACAGGACCACCCAGATGTCCCAGATAACCTTAATCACAGCTCCAGCAACTGGGGTGCATCGTTAATGAGGCCGGGCACATCGCTGTTCTGCCCCGCTCGGTTTGCTTTGACTTTGGACATCAGCAGGGAAATGCCCTCTGACCGCTCACTGTTTTTACTATTCACTAAAAAAAAAAAAAAAATCCTGTTTTCAAAGAAGCGTGGACGAATCTAACTCGCTGCTCCTATTTCAAAGAGAATCACTGCTTTATCGCATGCGGCAGTTTAGAGGTCATTGTCTGAGGGGGGAGTTGGGGGGGGGCGTAAAATGTTTCTCCCCACTAATCTGGTCGTCCAGAAAGAGAGCAGCGCAACACACAGAGCATCAGACAACTAGAAAGGGCTCAACTCCAGGCATTCAATCTCCCCGCTTTTCATTTCCTTCCTTTGACAAGCGGCTCTCATTCATCCAGCGTGTTCATCAGACAAACACTCGGGGATCAGGAGTTCACGTGTCCTGAAGGAGGCAGGCGCGCTAACTAGGGCAGTGATGTCATTAGGTGGGCCAAGATTATTTCCTCCTGAGCGATGGGAAGCTTCAACATCATCATGAGATCAGAAATGACTGTAATTTCATTCAGTCTGTCACAAATGATTGCTGCTTTTGGCGACGGCACGGGGATAATGAAGCTTTTTGGATCTTGATTTAAAAAAATTGTGTATTTGTGCAGCTGATCATCCAGGTGCCGCAGGGACAAAGATATATCAGTAACTGGACTGCAAAGGACAACTTTACGTTTTAAAGTAATAACCTGTGATATTTTCATACAAATAAATTTCCATTTTGCTACTGTTTTTCATCGATTAATATAGAATAATTGTGATTCAACCTATACCAAGTTCATGAAAGCTTTTACATTTGCTGTTCTAAACACCCGGTATCTGGTAGGTCTTTCATGTAAAAAATCCTCTGGCGCACAGTAAGTGATGCGTTTCCAGCAGCAGCATCAGCAGTTTGTTTGGAATAATAATAAACTTTATAATAGTAATAACAATAATACATTTTATTTTGTCTGGGCCTGGCCTGGCAGGAGGTGAATCCAGCACAACAGATGAAATAATGAGAGCCAGAGTCAGCGTGTGAGCCCAAAATAAGAGTCAGTTTGTTTAAAAGTGCAGGAAAGAGGGGTGGAGGGGTAGAAGTGAAACTGAGGTTCCTCCCGCTCTCCTGTGGAGGACGACTAGAGAGAGAGAAGAAGAGGGGGGGGGGGGGGGGGGGGGGGGGGGGGGGGTGAGACAGAGGGTGAGATGGAGGGTGGGCAGGTTTGAGGCAGAGTTTCAGGACGGCGCTCTGGCCCCGGGGGTCTGGAGACTGTGCCAGACCAGCTGCAGGCTTCTCTGGGGAGACAGGCAAGATCCAGGTTATACTGGTAGAGTCCAAGGAGATCCAGCATCCAGCAATTCTCCTCGTTCTGCGGTGGTACAGTCCGCTGTACGCTGTCTGTAACCAGCTGGCTAACTCCCTGCTCAGAGTCCCAGCAGCCTCTGCCTCTCTTCTGGTCTTCTTCTGCCTAAAACTGCTCACAACTAGGTCAGTAGCCGTCAGGACAATGCAGCTCACTTGTGGCTGCTGTACTAGGCGCAAAGCAGATAATTGGGGTGATATTTGCCCTCTAGTACATGGATAGGCAACCATGTGCCACGGAGGGCCGAGACTCTGCAGCTTCTCATTCCAACCAAACTCTTTTTACTGATTAGCTCCTCTTATGTCATTGAAGTTGTGCTAATCAGTGAAATCACCTGCTGTAGTGTTTGGTTGGAATTAAAACACAGTTGCCTATCTCTCTCTCTGCTCTTGTGCTTTCCCCAGTGTCCTACGCTGTGATGAAGGACGCTGTCCATGGTGCTGAAAGTGTTGCTTTGCTCCAGCAGTGCAACACAGTGACAATTTATACAGCACTTCTCTAAAAAAGAGAGTTTACAGAGTGCTTTACAGAGAACAAGAGAAACAAAGCATGAAAGGCAGACACTAATAGAAAACAAAGGGACAACAACAAAAGATTCAAAACAAGAAAAAACGATTGCATAAAGGCCGGTCTGTAAAAGTGTCTTGAGAAGTGATTTGAAAGACACTGACTTTGCAATCCTAATTTCAATAAATGGAAAAAAAAGAACTGGGTCGTGGGCATGAGCAGCTGAGCAGACAAAGAAAAGAGCGCCACCTATAGAAACTCAAACAATCAATCAATCATCAATAGAAAATCCAATCCAATCCACTCTTTTTGATTGACAGGTGATCTCTGGGAAATGCAGCACAGAAACACCACAGCAGTGAGCCTTAGCAACAACAATGAAAACAAAATAAAATAAATAAAAAACTAAAATCTTGTGTATTTTCCCTTTAACCTCTCAAAATCTGTGGTTTTGAGGCACATAAATCTCTCTTGGTTTGTACTTTATGTGATCAGGCTTTGGTTTGTTTGCCATGTTTAGCTTTCTTGATCTACATTTTATGAAGGAGGATTTACAACTAGGCTACAGTCTGCTTTGCTTCTCCAGACCTTCTTTAAAGTCCATGTGTCACTTTCCTCAACTGTGTTTCCTCTCTCTCTCTCTCTCTCTCTCTCCTCCAGAGACACACCGCAGGCCAACGAGGGCGGAGCCAAGACGGCCCGGGCCAAAACCTCGTCCCGCTTCCCCCGGCTGGGCCGCAGCCGCAACCAGGAAGCCAGACCCGAGCCCCAGAGCGGCGACCTCTGACCTCGGAGGGGGGGGGGGGGGCCTTTGACCTCATCCTCATCTCTGACGAGGCTGAGGACGAGGACGTTAACGGACCTTTCAAAAAGCCTCAAGAGATAAGAAGCGGCGAGTCGGGCGGATTGCGTTTACACCGCAGCGCTCACTGGAAGAAGAAGAAGAAGAGATTGTAAATGTTTATGTGCGTTGCCATGGCTGAGTAACGGAGAGAGATGATTCGCCCACGGCTGCCTATCGACGGACCCTATCATACAGTACCTCTTACCTCACCGAGAGACAGAGAGACTCTCCACAAGCTGCACACGGACTAGCCTGGACTACTCTCTCTTATCTCCTACACATGATGATGAGATAATGGGGAACCTTTTTTCCTATTCCCGCTCAGTTTTTGTAGTGAAAGTGTATCATGGTCACAGTGCCTACAGTGTTTTGTAGCGGCTTTCGTGCTCTTGGGGGGGAGGGAGGGGGTGGGTATATAGAGGTAGATTAAAGTATTCTGGTAGGAAATGTACTTTTTTTGTTTTTTTGGGGGGGGGAAATGATCAGCATTATGGTGCCATTATATTTTCAACGACCACGATCCACCCTCCCTCTGGCGTGGACCACCAGGCGACGGGCATTCATCTTCCCTACTTCCTGTTACTTCTGTTGTTGTTATTGCTTTTATTGATAATCTGCAGAAAACGTAACATATCCCACAAGCAGTAGTAAAAATACGTAAAAACGTGGGTAGACTACGACCTCCAGTTGGCGATCATTATAAGGCAAACAACCACTGATCTACACTACCAGTCAGAAATTTGTACTAGAATATTCTAGAATAATAGTAAAGACATAAAAACTATGAAATAACACAAATGGAATTATGCAGTGACCAAAAAAAGTGTTTAACAAATCAAAACTATCTTATATTTTAGATTCTTTAAAGTAGACGCCCTTTGCCTTGATGGAAAGGCAAAGGCTTTGGAAAGAAATTCATACATAAGATCAACTTTTTATATTTGTCTAAGAAACAAATTTCAAGCATTTAAGCAGAAGCCTTTAGATCAAAATGGCTTCAAGAGAATGAAAAACAGTACATTCAAACACGTGTGTCCAAACTTTTGACTGGTATTATCATTTTCCCACATTTCTTTCCACTTAAAGGAACCCATCCTCATATCCTCTTGTCTTACATCAGTTTGAAATACTTGCTGTGATATAAACTATGAATTTAAGTCATACAGATTGACTGGAAAAGTGGGTAAACTCTATTCCACAAATGAAAAAAAAAGGCGGGGAAGCTGACTCTACTCCCCGACTCTCACGTAAACGAGGGTCGTTCAGCTGTACTTAAAGATCCAGTGCACATAAGGATTGTTTAACTAATGTGTCTTAGCAGGATTTAATGCGGTGTTATGTTGCAAATGAATGTCTTAACGATGACTAAACACTTGAAGAAGCTGCTTGTTAGAGTGCATAAAAAGGGCTGCTGAGCGTCAAGTGTGTGTGTAAAACAGAAGCTCATGCATATGTATGTATTACCCAAGAGGAGTTGGAGACTACGTTCAAAAGAGAAGCGAATGTGTTGGACGGGCTCCTGGAAACTTTAATCGAAGGGTCGGCTCACCGAAAACGCTGCTCGCCGTCTGCGAGGTGGAAAGCGAACAAACAAAAAGGCTTGTGGGTTTTAAATACAGGTCTTATTGTTATTCCTACACACACATGACCTGAAATAATCCAGCTAAATGGTTAACACTGCACAGTATTTTCAGGGAAATTCATCCCAAGGACACTTTCAGATGAAGGTTTTTATCAGATTTTGCCCGTGACCTTTTCGCAGAGCGGCGTGCTGCGAGCCGGCCAATAAACCGTCAAAATGAAAAAGAAAGGAAGTCACAGCTGCCGTATCAAAGCTTCAGATAAGAAGATTAAACTGATGATTTAGAATGTTACTTTTTAACTGAGAGCGTTTCACACATTCATTTTTATTTTTATTTTTTTCGTTTTCAGTCTGACAAACAGCACAAACTGCTGTTGCTTCCTATCTACAACATGTCATGTAAGTTAAACATGGGTTACTACTATTATTATAGACTATCCTCTGCTGGGATACAGTAATACAGTAAATTTGGTAATATATATTAGATGTAGCACTTCTTCATATGCATTACAAGAATCGGTCTGCAGCATCATATTACATTCTATACAGCTGTCACATAGTCTCTCCATTATAATAACAAGTAAGCAGCTTTTCCATAGACCTGTCTTGAACTTCTTGGACAGAAAAGGATGTGGTCGCTTCTTCTCTGGGACCACTGGCACTCTGCACAAATATCTATATTATATTCTATGGTAATGTACAGACAATTATGCACAGGATGACATCATTCACTTAAAAACATATTCGAGAGGCCCTCAAGGCAACTCAAAGCTGGAAGAAACAGTACAACACATGCGCCAAATGGGTTTTCAGCGCCACCAGGAACCTTTTTTATTTTTTTTTTATTATTAACAGCAGGTGCTCGTGGGAAGCGCTGGTCCTGGGTCCTGCAGTTGCTAAGCGCCTATTGAAAACCAGTTTGATTCACGGCGCTCTTTTGCTAAAAGTTAAAAATATTTTTAACTTCCTCGGAGTGCTAAAAATATCCGTACGACCTTTCCAGTGAAAATAACACGAAGAAGAAGAAGGCGGTGCTGTAAAGACAGGTTCCTGGTGGACACACAGGTTTACTCCTCTATCTTGGGAGTTTAGGAGTTATCATGATAAGACGACACACAACGATATTCTTTTAAACAGTTCCCTATCTTTCTCTCTCGAAATCCTCGGGACGCTGGACGAGTTCAGTCTGTCTATCCATCTGTCTGACAAGGGAAGGAAGTGAGATGAGTTCATTGAGACGCGGCCAAAGTGTTCTCCTGCGGTCTGCCATGTTCCTGTCCTCATGTTCCTTTCTGTCCTCGCCTTAGCTCAGCAGTCAGGCCTTATCTACCGGTGTCACAGTGGAGAGGGGCGCAACAATAAAGTACAGTGTGTACAGCACATGCATACAGTACCAGAGCCTCTGTGTCTTTGTTGCGTGCTTTTATGGATGAAGGTAAAAGCCCATTAACCAGTTCTGCTGCATATGTATTTGTGTGTGTGTATGTACTGTATGTATGCCTGTATGGATGTAGGCACTCATGCATGTGTAGGTACATACAGTAGGTGTACATTAAAGGTAGGAGTGTATTAAAGCGTGCATATATATGTTTGTATGGATAGATGAATGCATCAGGACACACATTGTATGCATGGATGGATGAATGGATGGATAGATATTGTGAATCCGATCCTCTCAGCATCTGCGTCCCTCCATGCATCCGCTTTGCTTGTCGAAAGGGTTATTTAACCTTCACTGCTCCACTAAGCCGCCTCTAAGCTCTTATTCATACCGCCCTGCCATTTTGGGAAAACACGGTCCTGTGTTTTGTTTTGTTTTTTCGGACGTGCGCTGCACTGGGTCGGCGGAGAGAAGAATGGCAAGAGTGTACTAAATGCTCATTGTCCATTGACCAGAAAATTGGTTACAAGCCCGTTTAGGATCTGGATGGCTGCTCTTGGCAGTGTTAGACAGCACATACACACACACACACACACACACACACACAAACACACACACACACAGGCCAAGTACTCCGAGCGGGGTGCTGACACAAACATCACTGGCAATGTTTCAATTGTTTTTCAGCTGCATTCTAGAATAGAATAGAATAGAATAGAGTATAGCCCAAGAAGAAAGAATGCTTAGCTTTGACAGTTTGTCCAAAGGGAACTTTAGTAGAGCTAGACCAGTTAGTTAGCAAAGTACATATTCTCTAACCACTCCAGATAGCTAGTAGTACATAATTGGTATATATTTCTACTGCAAGTACTGTTTAAAAGTACTGACTATTTACTGACATAGAATAGAATAGATTAAAGTAGACCAAAAGGCATCTGGTTTAGCTTTGGCATTCCTTCTCTTATATATTTATATTGCCAGTACTGTTTAAAAATGCAAGCTGTTCTAGTCATTTCAGAATATACATTACCTTAAAACTGACATGGACGGTCATCCTCACTATAATGTCCATAGGTAAAGCTATGAATAAATCAGCCATGTTGCATCTCCTCCTCCCCATCATCTCTCTCTCTCTCTTGCTCTCTTGTCTCTCACCCTTCTCTCTCTCCTTGAAGACAAGGAGCTCCTTCTTGGCCCTTTGTCATGAGACTGTATGTGATTACCATGCTCTTACCTTTGTGTGTGAGGAACATCAAGGAGACAGAGACCCTGGTTTAAACAAGGTCACTGTATAAACAGTCACACTCCTATCTGTACAACACACAGTGTGCTGCCTGGCTCTTAGGACTCATGGTCATTATAATGATGAAGAGCACACTGACATGTCAGGCTGTATGGACAACAGGATGGAAACCAGCTAAGGATACAGAACAGACGATTAGCATGTGCATCGTTTTTATGCTTGTTTTCATGCCAGAGCGACAAAGACAGATGTTGCTAAGAGACTGTAGGATTGTAGTGTTGATCTGTCTAAAATGCTAAAACAACTAGAAGGGCACTCAAGGTTCATGCTGTTATTGCTTGTTCGTGAGTCAGATCCGGATCCACTCACGAACCAGTAGTTTTTCTGTAATCCTGCTAACAGACAAACAAACAGACAAACAAACAGACAGACAAACAAACAAAGCACCGAAAACATAACCTCCTTGGCGGTGGTAAAAATGGTTAACCTTTGTAGGCCAGCTGATGGCCTGTAAGTTACATTTCACATTTCTCTACCATTCAAATCACTTGTTGAGGCATTTTGCTTGCTAGTTAGTAAAAGATTCTTTTCAAGTAGCCTGGTTTCCTGATAACGCTTAGAACCACTAAGGTCCCTCATCATTACAAACACGTTTCACAGCCAAGCTTTGTTCAAATCCAAAGAACTTTATTTTAAATTCTAGTCACAATCCTAAGATTTCCAAAGACACCAAACATGTCAGGCTGAATTACAGGGAAATGTGTATGAAATTATGCACAGGGCATCTAGATTTGTTTTTTCCATTTGTTGTAATGGTGCAGCCATCAAAAATGGCATCTTGGGTTTGAATATTTCACTCAGTATAAGCAGCTGTAGCTTCAATGAAGCGTTGGAATGAGCACATACAGAATATATTTGTGACATTGTCGTACAGTTTAGAAAAAAAAAATCTCTAACTTTGAAGCTACTTCAGAGGAAATTTAAGGGGAAACGTAATAATCTGCAGCATGTGATACTTTCTATTTCCGACTGATACAACACAACACTACCTTGTTTTTTTGATTTCCAGCAGCCTGTTTTTCGGCCCGGCTGTTTGTTCCTCTAATTTTTCAGGTGTTGGATGTGTGTCAGGAAAGAAGGCGTGCATGTGTGAGCGTGCACATGAGCGTGCACGCCCGCCTGTCGTGTTCAGAGGCTGCTTCTCTCCAGCTGGCACAAGTTGAAATGAAAGTTCACCCTGTTCCCTGTAGATGGAGAGATGCTCCTCCTCTGCTCTCAGCACTCTACCTGCTCAGTCTCTCCCTCTCTCTCTCTACCTCTCTCCCTCCTCCTGCTCTCTCTACCTCTCCCTTTCTCCCTCCCTTCTCCTGCTCTCTCTCTACCTCTCTCTCGCTCTCATAACCTCTATCTTTCTTTTTCTTCTTCTTTCTCTCCCCTCCTCTCTCACTCCTCCCTGTCTCGCTCTCACACTCTCTCCACATCCCCATCCCTCGCTCCTCTCTCTCTTTCCCACTCTCTCCACCTGTTTCTCTCTCTCCACCCTCTCCACCTTCACTCGTCCCCCTTTCTCTCTCTCCCTGTCCCTCTCCCCCTCTCTCACTCCCTTTCCCTCTTTCATACTCTTTCCCTCGCTCGCTCTCTCTCACACTATCTCTCTGGCTCTCTCCCTCCCTCCTTCACCCCCTCGCTCTCTTCCTCTCCCCCCTCTCTACTTCTCACACTCTCTCTTTTGCCCCATCACTTACTCTCTCCCCCGTCGTCTCTCCTCCTATCTCTCTCTCTCTTCCCCTCTGTGATTCCTCTCTGTCTTTCTCCCCCTTTTCTCTCTCTACCTTTCACCATCTCTTTTGCCCCCTTCCTCTCTCTCCTTTCTTTCTCTCTCCCCTCCTTTCCCTCTCTCCTCTCTCTCTCACACTCTCTTTTGTGACCTATCACTGCCTCTCTCTCTCTCTCTCTCTCTCTCTCTCTTTCCCTCTGAGGCTCGGCCCGCTTGGCGAGACGACAGCCTCGTTGTGTTTACTGAGCCCGTCATCTCTGCCTCTGTTCATTACCTATTCAGCGGTGAGACGGAGAGAGACGGAGAGAACCGGCCCCTCTCTCTCTCTCTCCCTGCTGTCTGCCCCTGAATCTTAAACGCTGCTCTGGAAATTGATTGTTTCGGGTCTTTTTTTTTTTTGTGTCTTCTTTTTCAATTTGTTCTCTATCGAGCGCAAACTCTTGCCTGTTATGTCAAACGAAGTTCACACAACCTGTACTTAGAGGGAGCAGGGGGTGGATCACGAGGATCACCTGAGGCTCTGAACGGAGGATATAGACTTTTGTTACATCTTATCTGAATTAAGTCCCAAGTTAAGCTATAATGGATTATGTTAATTAATATGCTAACAGTTCTGGGAACATGGGAAATCAACCGCACGCTTTATCCCTAAGCTGTTTATCAACTTTGGCATTTCGGCGACGTGCGGCACCGTTAACATCGACATAATTAGATAACAGAGATGCTGATTTTTACCATGTTGGCACCCAGATAAGAGCAGAGCAGTACAAAGCAAATGACTAGACCATGTGACATGGCATGTTAATTTGGAGATGAGGTTAGAGGTAAACAAGCAGGACGGACCGCGTTGCTGTTGCATAATTGTACAGAAGCTCGCAGGGAAAGCCAGGCTCCATTTTGTCCGTCTACTCCGATGATTTCTTGAATCTGACGAGGCTCTCACCCGTTCTCGTCCTCTCGTTTGACTTTGTTTCCCTTCACCTCAGGCTCTCTTCCCTTTGCAGCACAATTGTATCCTGAAGTGTGCTCTGCCTGCCTCTCAAAGCTATCACAGGCTCTCACAATAGCCTCCGGCGCTCTTTTGATCAACCCAGAAGCTTGATCTGAACACCTCGAAGCGCCGCTTAAACCGCAGCAGGGGGATGAAGTGCGGAGGTGAGCGGAGGTGAGCGGCGGGCGGGCGGGTGGGCCCACTGTGCCGGTGACAGGACTGCCAATGACGGCTGGGACTTCTGAAGGAGCACCGAGGACTCCGAGCGGCGTCTCAGAGCTAAGACTCGACAGTGGAAACATGATGCCGCCGCGACGCTTCGGGAAAACCCAGTCCTGCACCGTGAGGGAGGACTGTAGGTGAACTGGTCTGGATGTGGAAGGTGTGTGTGTGTGTGTGTCGTATCTGCTCTGGGATGTAACCCGTATCTGACACAAATATGAACTCACAGCAATTTAGAGAAGACGCCACATCTGTTTTTCTACCTACGCTGCTCCTGCTTGTTTCGAACACATTTCAGTTATAGTATCTGCCTTCCAGTTTTGACTTAATTGAGGCGTCACCCCAACTACCAGTCTACTATTTTGCTGTCTTTCCATTGTTGTGTCTGGTTGTCCTCCATGCTAACGCTGCTCAGCCAATTAGCTGCTGTGCCAGAGATGCCAAATTTATGAGTTGCCTCAGGTGAGAGACGTTAGATTCGCTTATCATCACGTCAACGCTAACAAATTCCGATTTGAGCGTTCACATGTAAGTCGCATGCCTCAGGATCTGATTTTGTTCCATAAATCCATGTGGTCCAGGTCAGATTTAAATGTGTTGCATGAGTTTTTGCACCGGGATCATGTGATTATCATGTGACCAGAGGGTACTGTGTATTTAAAGATGGCGTCTTATGGCGTCGTGTATATATTTGTTTATGTCTGAAGAAGAGCAGTAGCTCGAAACGTCACATGTGGGATGTTTAATTAAATGAACTAAAGGGAGCTACAGTGTGCGGACCTTCTTTCTTCTTTCTTTCAGGTCAGAATTGAAAAAAATGTGACTCCTGCAGCTTACTGCTGTTGACACCGATTAGAAAACATTCAATGTGGGTCACATGTGAGGGGAAAAATCATAATTGGGACACTTTCAGCTGCAATGTGAATGTAGTCTTAGGCCTTGTCCACACTAATCCACACTAAAAACGCCGTTTTCATGTCGTTTGCGTATCTGTCCACACTAGCGTTTCCTGACCGTTTTCTAAAAGTTTCCCGTCCACACAAATCTACCCTATTGAGCATGCGCAAGCCTCTAACCCATCACCTTTATGTCGTTACCACTGTTTATGGAAGTGTTGTCATGGCTGCAGTAGCAGAGCCTTAAGATGTGAACAAGATGTCCAAATCACGACAAAAGACGGACCAAAGCGAGCCAGACTTCTTTGTCTGGACAGACGATTGAGCTGCTTTTGAAAGTAACGAAGGATTACAAGACCGCCAAAACCATGGAGAATACAGACTGTTTGACTACCGCCTGAGTGAGATCACATGACAGTCACACGTCAGCATTTTGGAAAAGCTCCTTTTTTCCCGTCCACACTGCAACACAAAGCCGTCTTAGTGTGGATCAGAGGTTTGATTCTCTGCCGGAACCTGAGACCGGGCCGGTCTCGTGGTCAGATATAATGTCTTTTTTTTTCTTCTTTTTTTTTTAATAATTGGGGTGGGGAGTAAGCTATTTGGTGTGATAATCAGAATGTTATATGTAGGCCCCGGATATAGTAAACATATATATATATATATAGGCATGCGCAAAGGCTGCTCGGGTTTGTTGAACCAACTGAAACAAGTTTCGCTTCTGTGTTGTGCTATTCATTAAGATCCTGTGTGTAATTCTGACCAGATTTCTGTCATTCAAATTTCTCTGTAATCCACAAAGTCTGATTGTTAATTCCTTGTGTCAATTATGTTTTTATCACCAGTCAATCAAAGGTTACGATTTGAAATGTAAGTGTTGGGTTTTCGCTGCCTACGGCACCACTTGTAAACAGCCAACTTACTAAGAAAATTTCGTTTTTAAACCGGGCTTTAAACAGAGAAATAAAGATGCGTTTTCAAATTTACCCAGATTAGTGTGGACAAGGCATTAGAGTATAGGTACTGAATTCTGGTCCTGCAGGTTTTTGCTCCTCTCTGGTAGTTAACGAGTTGTGGCTCGTTAACGGCCAGGGAGGAACAGCAACCTGCAAGACAAAGGCCCTTGAGGACTAGAACTGAGTCTCTAATCCATCTGTCTTTGAAAAGTGGTAGGAAACCCACACAGAAAGTCCCAGGACTGACTGAACCTAGGTGCTTCTGTCTGTGAGGTGACAGCACTGACCCACCTCACCGCCTCTTGCAGTGAACTTGATAGCAGCAGTTTTGAGGAATCAAACCGGGTTTCTCCACCCACTGTACTCTATCAATTTCGGGGGCCGAGACACATCCAGACAGCGTGATCTGAAATCCCTTTTCATGCGATCAGGAAGAGGAGGCGGTGGAGGAGGAGAACGGGAGTGTAATTGCACACTTAATCATGGGAAGTGGTGTTTTATGGCCAGAACTGATGACCCTTAAAGGGAGGGCGGGTGAGGTGTAATGGCGGCGGAGGGGAAGAGGAAAGCGCTGGGACTGTCTTGATGCAGTGGGGCTGGACCTCCCATCCGACGCTGAAATACTTCTGGCTTCAAACCAAAAAGCAAGTTAAAGGTAAGTTTTTGTTCCTCCCACACCTCTCTCTCTCTCTCTCTCTCTCTCTCTCTCACTCTCCTCTCCTCTCTCCCCTGTCTCACCTGGTCCCATTTTCTGGCTACAACATGACATTTTTTAGTAGTTCGCTCTGAGGCAGAAACCGCTGACCCCCGACAGTATCCTCTGTCATTACCGCTGAGCCTCTGTATCCCCGCTCTGTTCTGCCAGAGCAAGCAGAGAGGAAGAGAGAGAGAGAGAGAGGGCGAGGAGAAGTCGGAAGGGCGCAGAGAGTTGAGCGGAGAGGAGAGAAAATGAAAAATGGGGAGGACAGGGAAGAGGGCAGAGAGGGGAGACGGATAGAAAGAGGAGAGGGAAATGAGGAGGAGAGGAGAGGGGGGCCAAGGAGGCGTGGGTTAAAGACAGTGGTGGAAGAAGTACTGAGATCTTTTACTTCAGTAAAAGTAGCAATACAACAATGTAAAGATACTCCATTACAAGTAAAAGTCCTGTATTCAAAATCTTACTTAAGTAAAAGTACATAAGTATTGGCAGCAAAGTGTACTTAGAGTATCAAAGTAAACATACTCATTATGCAAACTGTCCCCATTTAGAGAGTTATATTTTTCATAAATTATTGGAATATTAATACTGATTTATTGACATACATGTACATGTAAGCAGCATTTTAAAGTTGTCAACGTGAAGCTAATCTTAACAATTTAGCTATACTTTTGGGTAGTCTAATCTATAACAATGCTATTTTATAGTTATTTTATAAAGATGATCAAATGTTTTAAATATAAAATATTGAGCTGAAAAGTAACTAGTAAATACAGCTGTGAAATAAATGTAATGGAGTAAAAAGTACAATATTTCCCTCTAAAATGTAGTGGAGTATAAGTACAAAGTAGCATAAAATGGAAATACTCAAGTAATGTACAAGTACCTCAAAATTGTACTTAAGTACAGTACTTGAGTAAATGTACTTAGTTACTTTCCACCACTGGTTAAAGAGCGACCGAGAGAGAAAGAGGAGAAGTGAGTAGACTCGAGGGGAGTGGGTGGAAACAAAAAAAAAAAAAAAAAGAGGAAGAAATAGGGAATCGGTAGAGTGGAATGAAGGAGAGGAAAGATGGGAGGGAACGGACGGAGAGAAGCTCCCACACCCTCCTCCTCCGCCTCTTCGGAGACGGAAACGGAGCGTATAGAGGAGACGGACGCCACAGCCGGAGGTCAGCCTCATTTGTTCTCCAGCGAGACGAGGGGTCCTTCATGTGCCGAGAGAGAGAGAGAGAGGGGGGGGGAGGGACAGAAAGTGGGTGAAAGATGAGAGCGCCGGTGATGGGAAACATGAAGGCTGATTCCTTCTTGTGTGTTCCTGTCACACACACACACACACACACACACACACACACACACACACGATTGACAGAGGGAATACATTTGACTGTCAAACAGGTGCTTCTCATGAATGTGTAATGGTGTTGGCAGTGCGGAGCTGCAGAAGGGATGAGACAGGACGGCCTTCGTCTGTGAGGAATGACACGCTGTTACGGCACACGGCAAAGTCCTTGTCTAAGTTATTTTTCCCCAGGTCAATCTTTTCGCTTCGCTTCGCTTCGGTGGCAAACGAGTGGCAGCAAGAGGACGGCTTCAAAACCCTGAAACCAGAGTCAGAAATGAGCAGAGGCTCGGGGCAAAAATGCTCGTGAAAGTTCATAAAATGCCTGTGAAATAGTGTTCACATTTTATTCATTGACTTGAATGCAACTAAAGGGTTTCATTCCAAAATGCTATATATCCATTTTGGAGTCAGTCAATATTTAAGGGTATAATATGTAACATTTCCATTTCCACTAGACCTATGTTATATATTTTTTTGAGTTGTGTACTTACATTATCCCAAATGTTTCCAACAATGTTCAAACCCAGAGAAATCCGTAATTTTATTCAAGGTAACGGTGCGTTTCATTTGGTCGCCTGTCATGGCGTCATATCCCCTTTACCCCCTAACTTCCTGTCATGGCGTCATATCCCCTTTACCCCCTAACTTCCTGTCATGGCGTCATATCCCCTTTACCCCCTAACTTCCTGTCATGGCGTCATATCCCCTTTACCCCCTAACTTCCGGGGAAACACGGGAAACACCAGATGATCCGTCTGAGAGTGAGGAAGGAAGTCGGCCGACTAGCTAGCTAGCCGCTGTAGCCGCTCTGTTGTTTTTTTCATTCTATTGTTTTTATTGCTCACTCGTGACGGATCACGATTATTAATTCCCGTTTGCTGCGTGTTCTGTCACCGAAGCTGTCCCCATAAAAAAAACTCCCATGATCCCACGCTACTTCACGACATCATCAAACTACGTCTTTTGTTATTGTTTTGATTGAGAAACCCCTAGCAGCAGAAATTACATGCTGTGCGTTTAAAAATCATAGATTATTTTATCCTCAAAATATTTTATTTTATCCCTCTGTAAGTAAAGGTCTTAACATGAACTTTACATAACATCAACTTTAATAGTTACCCACAATAGACTTTGCTTATACCAGCCATCATTTTGTTAGATTAAGTGTCAATGTTTTCAAATGGTGGATATCTCATTTTGCAATGAAACTCTTGTAATACTGTTCTCTGTGGGCCACCCATGGGTGAGTCGCAGGTGCCTGTGACCAGGAGATTCTTTTCAATGCATTGTGGGTGAGAAAAATGGATCTTTGATCAGAAAACAACTGAGTACCCAGCCTGAAGCAGTAGAAATGAGAAAAATATAAGAGTAGAGCTGGAACAAAACCTTGCAGGACAGGGGGAACTTGAGGACTGGATTGGGAAACACTAGTTTAGGGGACATTTTGTATGTTTTGCTCTTACGTTTCAAATCGTTGTTTCCTGTGGTGGAAAAGTGTCTGTACCAGACACCAGGATTTCATTTCGGCAAGTAGAGCAAACCTGCAGCATCTCAACTATCTCAGTTCTCTGCTGCAGCCGTACTTTGTGATTTAGGCTGATGAGACGGGTGTTTTTACATAAAAATCCTACCTGGTGCAGCTTTAAAACTGGCACAAAGTTTCAACTCTGACAACATCTTGAAATTCAGCTTGTATCTCTGCAGCAGTTTTACAAGTGTTTTTTTTTTTTTCACACACCACATTTAGCATGTCTGATGTGTTGATGAACGTTAAGCGTGTTAATGACAGGTGTGCAGAAACACCCGGTGTACCTGATGGTAAGAAAGTACCAATTTACCAATTTCTGGGAAGAGCGACGGCGGGTCGAAGTTTCCTAACTCTTGAGTCATCGCTGGAATCCTCGTGATTTGGCGCCACGAAGACACAAGACACATGAAGCTGTTAAATATCACACTCTCGGTACTGTAGATTCCCTCCTCGCCCACACACACGGCTTCCCTCACATCCTGCAAGTGTCGGCGCTTTGTTGGAAGAAAGTACATCTGTGTGTGTGTGTGTGTGTTTGTGTGTTTGTGCATGCACACTTGTGCTACTGTGTGTATTTGCTTATGTTAGTTTGCTTGTGTGTGGATGAGTGCGTAATTGTTTGTTCATGTGCACATACTGTATACGTGTGTGTGTGTGTGTGTGTGTTCTGTAACCTCTGCTAATTACTTTCTTCCTGCTGCTGCTATTTCGGAGGAGTGTGACATCGCAGCATCTCAGGTCGTCCGGGCTGCTTGCCGTGTTTTTCACAGGTTATCTGCTGAGCGCTCCGCTGTATTTAAAAACATGAAAGGCGTTTTATTTTTAAGAACAATGAGCGTTTTTATCTGTGTTTCACGTCGCCGTTGTCACAGCTGAGAACGGCTCTTCAGTTCCATTTTTAACAGGAGTGTGAGGCTTTGTGAACGCTTTGTGAGGCAGCATCCTTTCCACACAGACAAGCTGCGGTACACATACTTGGCCCCCCTCTCCTCTCCTCCTCAGCCCTCCCTCCCTCCCATATGCACACACACACACACACACACACACACACACACACACACACACACACACACTCACCCCTCCCTTCTGCTTGAGTGACTGCGTCCTGTAATTGACACAAACAATAAAGTCACCTTGTCACAGTCGAGATCCGACAGAAACGTCTAGTGAACACGTGATATATCACCATGCAGAATACTGTTAAGTAACCGTTCAGTCACAGGTATTGATCAGCAACCCTACAGATAGATTATGGTCATTTTGTGCAATGAGACAGTAAAAATCATACTTCTTGCCCTGTTACACTGCAAAAAATCTCCATCTTAACAAGTAATTTAGTGTATTATTAGTATATCATTGAGTCCTAAAATTGTAATTTTCTTAAAACAAGTGAAGAAATGGGGTTAGATAATTTCACTTGTTCCCAATGCAAATCATCTTGTTTCAAGAATTTTGTAGAATCAAGTGTCATTTTCTTGATAGTAGTGCAGTGATCTGCCTTATTCTGACTTGTTTCAAGGGGTTTCTAGAAAATTCCTAAATTAAGTGATGCTACATTACAAATGTTGGCACTGCCATTGTAAGGGTAGGAAGGAATACCGGTTTAATTACTTAAGTACATTTCACAGAGGAATAAACACACGTGCTCATCATCGGTTGTTGCTTAAACCGGAAGAGAGTTCTCTTTATTTGTGCATGCTCATTTACCAATCACAGGTTAACGTAATAATGACGTCAGTATAGGAGCACACATGAACAGGATCTTGGCCTAGCCTATATGTTAACAAGAAACAAGTAGAGTTAACTCACCTCATTAGCAGAATTTTTGTCTTGGTTTAAGAAAAATAAGATTTGAAGGCTGAATATGAGACTGAATGACTTAAGACTGATGTTTGTTGCAGTGTAATCTTGATAAAAATGTGTGACAGTGTCAAAAAGAGTGAAAAAATCAAACCTGTGGTGTTGGTGGCAGTGCAGATGCGCTGGCTGTGACTCCTGTTAGCAGTAACACAGACTGTGATTTAACACACAGCTGTACTGGTGCTTTAACTCAGGGGCCGGGACACTTCTTCTAGCCCCATTTTGCCTCTCACATTACATAAGCCTCTCTCCATGAGCCACGGTGTTTCATGAAACCTCCAGGACTCCCAGTGGCACTGTTATTGTGTGGTAATCCCCTCGTTGTGTGTGTGTGTGTGTGTGTGAGCATGCGTGCGTGTGTGTGTGTCGGGGGGGACTGGGGTGAAGCTGGGGTGAAGCTGGGGGATCACTTGTTGTTATTGTTCATTATTCATGTGTGTGTGTGTGTGTGTGTATGAGAGAGAACCCCACAAAGACAGAGAGTGAACTAGAGAAAGTGAGAGAGACACTGTGAAGTAAAGACTGAGACACAAAGACAATGAGACAGTTAGAGAGACAGACAGTTGGAGGCAGAGAAAGCGAACCGGAGTGTGTGTGTGTGTGTGTGTGTGTCCAGTGTAGCTGGTGGTTCTCTTGTTTCCAGTGAGTCTGGCAGCCCGCTCTGCTCTGCTCACTTGTGTTTTTTGGTTGTGGGAGTAATTACATGCGGCCAGGGCGCAGTGTCTCCTACTGTCTGATCTGGAAGACAGCCATGGCTCCGGCTGCAGCTGGGACAGGACTTCTCCGCTCCAACGCGGCTCCGTGGATTAGGAAAACCCACTCCAAAACACGAACCACATATGGTAGTTTCATGATCCATGGACAGATTTGTCAACACGGACAAATCTCTGCCAAGGCTGTAAACTAGTAAGCCAGCGCTGCCTTGATGTGCTGAACCTGTGCTGCACTCTGGCTCCGTTCCCAAGAAGGATTGTTTACTTTTGCTGCCGAGGTCAAAGCGAAGCTACAAGGAGAAACAGCCAGAAACGGTGTCGTGATCGGCTGCCTCTTTGAAAATAAATAAAAACCGTCGTGAGTTTTTGTCACTCCCACGACTCACTTCATAAAAACTTGCACTTTAACATCGTGATCTCACACAAATACGTGAAATGAACACCAAATTATGTGTGGTGGCTTCATGGATCCAGTTTTCCCAGCACCGGAGTTCAATTCCCAGCTTGTACGAAGGAAATTTCTAAATTTTATTTTTAGCTATTTAACCATGACCAAAGCCTTAACCAAGTTGTTTTAGTTGCCTAACCATAACCTTAACCCAAACCTTAACCAAACCTTTAGCTGAAAATGGCGTGTCCAATTTGTGTGTTTTTTTAATTTTTATTTCTTAACAAAAATAACAATACAACACAAAACACACAGAAATGACAGAAAAAAACATAAACATGTAGAGACATCAGAAAGAGAAGAAAAATACTGTAAACATAACAAATGTAAAACAAAGTAAGTACATTAACTCAACAGAATGGAGATCACAGCCCAGTTATGAAGAAAAAAGGTAGAGAAAGTCTAACTGATATAAACAAATGCAGGTATAGTCATATAAGCTTATACATAAAATAAAACGTATAAAGTTACATAAAAGAACAGAACATAATAAAGTATTATACACTCCATTTACAGTTTTTATAAATAAAGCCAATACAAAAGGCAAAAAAAAAACAAAAATAAATTTGAAAAACAGCAAAAGGAGAATACAAAAACAGGACATATCAAAGCTCAAAATCCAATTTGTGTTTTTGTCACAGAATCCGATTTGTGGTGGAGGAACATACTATAATTTTCACATCGTGTCCACAGCAGCTAAATCTGCATTTCAGAGTATAAGAGCAGAGAAATTTTGAGATCATGTTGCACTTTACGGCTCACCTTCCTTGACGAGAAGAGGGGAAAATGGTGTGGATGCAGCTATATTCTCAGGTTTGTCTCGCTGTAAAGTTGTGTCTCCTTGGGGACAAAACTGTAGTGCCGCAGTTGAGTAAATTTGCATTTAGAGTATTAACAACTGGCTTAATAATAACCTGTGCTCGGCTGATTCTTAGATGTTGGAAAGAACCTCAGACTCCTGCACTGAAAATGTGGAGGGAACAAATGATGGAAAAATTGTTGCATGTGAAAAGACGCTGGGAAGATTGAACTGAACTGGAAAAATGATATGGTTAAAGAACAATGGGACAGCTTTAGTGGGTAAATGTCCGAAGGGAGCAACTTAACTTTGACAAGAATCTGATGGTTTGGTACTGTACATCTGTAATTGTTACCATGTTCTAATGCCCACTACATTATCATAAACACATAATTGCCTTGCTTATATCAATGTATGTTTGACTACCTGCCTGTTCTTTTTTGTTCGTTATTTTTTGTTGTTGCATTTTGTATACAATTCAATAAAAAACTTTAAATTAAAAAAAAAAGTTTGTCTTGCTGTTTGGTCCCACAGAGACTCGAGGCTCAGCAGCGTGGGAGGAGTCACTCCAGCAACGACCCAGGTTGGAGCGTAGCTGTTGAACTGTTTCCTCTCTCTTTACCTGCTGAGCACATGGCAGCAGACGCACCTGAGGCCGGCTGACTGTCTGAGTTACTGAAGCCGTTTCTCAGTTTGGGGGCGACAGAGCAGCGAGAGCAGTGCGGGTCATGAGAGCAGAGCGGTGAGCAGCTGAGGAGGAACAGAGGAGGCTCAGAGTGTGGATTTGCGACCTGAAACCAAGAGGATTATGGGGAATAACTGAGCCGGCCTTTTTGGAAATCACTGTGGGCTGTTTGCTTGATAAACCACTGCGGGAGAAAGCAGGAGCAAGCTGACAGCAGCCTAGTGGACAGTGAGGCGACGGATGAGACCTTTGAGCTCAGAATCAAAGAGCGAGGGCTTCTTTCTAGAGCCGCCATTTTGCACCGAGATATGCTCAACAATCATACAGGGAGAAATCCATCCTAGAAGAGGAAGAGAGACCAATTTCTCCACCCACAGGAGCAGGAAAGAGACCAGAATGCACTGCAGCAGAGAGACTGCAAGAGTTTTGGAAAAACCCTGCTGGGCTATATCACTCTCACTCTCCAAACCCACAGCTGAATACAACAAGTTCACGCCCGTTCTTTGGGTGTTGTCGATCGGCATTCTGGGAAACGCTCTAAGTCAGTGATTCTCAACCTTTTTCATATCAAGGACCCCTGATTTAGTCCA